>NW_021145227.1:902257-1004757 GCF_900634775.1 Gouania willdenowi | reverse complement strand
TACTGTAATGTGTCTGTATCTAATCCTTATTTTTAAAAGCCTTTTACTTCATTAAGTATTTTTAAAACATTTTCTTTCTTTCTTCTTGATTAACATTTATCCTTTTTATATGTAATATTTATTGTAATGTAAGTAATTTCCCCCTGGGATAAATAAAGGAATTCTGATTCTGATTCTGGTTAATATTCTTACCTGTGACGATGTTATTTGAGATATTTACAATTCCTGTTATAACTAGTCAGAATTAAATTTAAGACTTTTTACTTATTTGTTAAAATTTCTGGATGACTATTTTATTCTAACATTTAATATGTCAGATATATATGGAATGCAATTGCTAAAAATGAATAAATTAGGGCAAAACTATACTATGTTGGGTGTTACACTGAGCCAAACAGTGGTGCTTATGTGAAAATAACTAGTTATTTATTATAATAAAGACAATATTATTAAGGCGTACATTAGTGTTTGATACATTTATAATGTCTACTGAATACAGAAAAAGATGATTTACATGGTAAACACTGCTTTCAGTTCATTAAAGATAAGAACAATAGATTTTAAGTGTTTTAAGACAAACTAACATCAACTACTGCACAAAACAAGACATCCATTGTCTCATCTTTATGATTTTGATTAAATTCACACAATAAAACATATTACACACTTTCAAAATTCTCACACAACGTAAAGAGATTTTCTTGATATTTTCTTTTAAATTACCTGATATTTGTACACTTTCAGTGATGATTCAAAGGAAGAAAATCACAGTGTAAAAAAACAATGAGCACTAGAATCAATGTGTCACATTTATTTATTTAACCAGACCAGATCAACAACTTCCTGAACTGTTGGTGTCCATTTTCCAGCTGACAGCAGGTTTATGTTGGAATCCTGTGCAGCCTGATCTCTGGGTTCTTCAGTCCAACACTGGAACCAGAAGGTGTCGTCACCATCCGTGTGTCGCTGGGATCTGAAGATGATTCCTGCTCCATGTCTCCATCCACACAGAGATGTGAGTGGAGAACAGATGAAGTGCTGAAGGTCTTCCCACACTCATCACATCTGAAAACATTCTTCTCATGAACTCGTTGGTGGAAATTAAGGTTAGATTTCCTCTTGTAAGATTTTCCACATGTGTCACATTTATGAGGTCTTTCTGATGAGTGGCTGATTTGGTGATGTTTTAACTGGTGATATGTTGTAAAAACTTTGTCACACTGTTCACAGGGACACACTTCATGTCCAGTGTGAGATCTCAGGTGTTCAGTGAGGGTTTGTTTGTGTTTATATATTTTCCCACAGTGGTCACAGTGATACAACACTGTTCTGAAGTGAGTCTGCATGTGCAGAGTTAAATGTGATCTATGTGTAAAAGCCTTTCCACACTGTTCACATCTGTGAGCTTTGATTCCACGGTGAATGAGAACATGTCGACGGAGGGATCCAGATTGATTAAAAGTCTTTCCACATTCATCACACATGTGTGGTTTCTCTCCACTGTGAACAAGCTGATGGGTCTTCACGTGCTGTTTCTGAGCAAAAGCTTTTCGACACTCGTCACAGATGAACAGTTTTTCTCCAGAATGGATTCTTTGATGTATAGTGAGGGCTGATTTACAGCTAAAGGCCTTCCCACACTGGTCACATGTATGTTTAGCTTTAACTCCAGCTTGGCTCTGCTGTTGAACTCTTTGCTCTGAAGTTTTTCTCTTAGATTTGTTTCTTTGTTGTGGCTGAGCTTCATGGTCCTGAGAGCGTTGAGGTGTCACTTTGTTCTGGCTTCCAGAGTCCTGTAGAACAGTTAGAGATTAAACACAGAGAAGGAACCAAACAAACATTTGTTTCTAAATGTGTTCCTAGAAAGAACAGTGGCTGTTAAAGATGGATCAGACATAGCATTAGGCTTCAGTAGGAGATCAACTTCAATAGAACATCCACATGGACGTCAGGAACCAAACTTCAATTCATTAATTTCTCACCATATTTGCTGTCACGGCTGAGTGGTTCCACAATCCTCCATTCACCTGTAACATCAGCATAGAATCAGCTCCACCTGAAGGATAGAAGAGACAGAATGAACATGAAGGATCTAGAAATATTCATCCATCCTTTGCAGTGTCATCACTTTGAAATTGACTAAAATGATCAGTTGTTCAGAGATCACATGATGTGGAGGAAAATATTTAGGTTTTGTGGCTGAATAATTTAAATTCCCATTGATTTGTAAATGAAGGTCTTCAGTGGAAACAGTTTGACTTTGAGGTTTGACTTTGTTCTTACAGGATTAATGAACAACTTGTAATGAGCTCATGATTGGCTAATTATGGTCCTATAATATCTGTGTTAATAGAATCATAGACAGAATGACAGAATCTACCAATAAAAATAAAATCCACTGTTAAATGCAGAAAGTGACATAATGTGAATGAAACGCTGTCATCGTGAGGTAAAGGGAAATGTTAAAGGGGACCGTTCATTTGGTGCACCCCAGCACCCCTCCTGGTCCTGAGCTAAACAACATGTTGAAGCGTCCACCTGAAACACGTCTAAACTACCAAAATACTGAGCAGACCAGTTCCCACGTAACGTTTATGTGTCTGTGAAGCTACGGCCATTTCTGGTGAAGAGCTGCAGTTGTTCTGTTGTTGTGGACGAGACCAACGATGACAGGGATTGTAGAGTCTGAAACATCATAGGTTCATGATAACTTGATAGCTTCTAATACTGTACAATATTCTGCCCTCTAGTGGTGAAATAACTGATGCATTTGTTTTTGTTTAATCATTATAGTCTGGAATGATGTCATCAGGATCATTTAAATTAGTTTAATTTGAATGAAGTTGATCAAACTTAATCAATAAACCTGATCAGATTCAGTAAACTATTGATCCCTGAGGGGAAATATGTTGATATTAATGCTGCTCTCATACATCTTTATATGACATATATAATAAAAAAAATTTACATTTTTTGTTTAAATATAATTGTAATATATTTCTAGAATATTTCTAAATAAATGAAATTTTAAAAAAAAATGAATCATTTGTGTGAATAAAACAGAAAACAAAATATCCCTGAACTTATTGATTAAAGTCAGGTCATGTTCTCCACCACAGATCCTGGATCAGTACCAGTAGTGGGCGGTTAAGGAAGAATTGTTGGTAGAATCGTGCACTTTGGGTTAAAAGCATGAAACTTGGCACATAGATGGAATGAACACTACTGATTATTTTAGGATGTGGATCCACCTCATCAACCTCCCCTAGTGGTCGTTATGGCCATTTTTCTCAAAATGGCCGTTAATTTATTGAAATACATATTGAAATCCGTAGCCGAGCTCATGCTGCTTTATAAACACGTGTCTGTTTACATGTCAATCATGGGAGAGAGCTTCCTGGAGGCGTGGCTTCTCCAGCTCAGTGCCGAGTCAAATTAGTCATCAAAGTGGGAACGCGTCATCAAAATGTAGCGAGGTGTTTGGGCTCACCCTGTAGTAAGAAAGAAGCAAATCACCCTCTAACTAACGATTGAGGGAATTAATTAAAAACTATATTTAGGACATGTGTATGAAGCCCTAATAACACTTTATCATGTTTAAAGCACAGAAAAGTTAATTTAGCGTAACGTGCCCTTTAAATAAACATTGTTATTGTTACACTGGCTCAGCATCTGATTTTGGGACACACACACACACACACACACACACACACACACACACACACACACACACACACACACACACACACACACACACACACACTGTATAAAATGATCCAATTCAGACTAAATGTTAAAATGAACAGATTTAAAATGAGCTTTTATGACAAAGTCGTTCCAAAGATGTTTACATTATCATCTCATTCACACAAGATTATTACTAAATATGTAATAAGTATTTACTCAAAGGATTCTGGAAAATCTCAAAATTAGTCATTAAAGTTGACATTATTATTAGAAACTCACTTTGGTCTCCAACGTTGCTCACTGATGACATCTGCTGGTCAACGTTAATCTATATTATTAAAGCTACTTTAGTCGTTAATGACGGCGCACGAGGAGATTCTGTAGAATGGTGGAGATTCTGCAGCTTTTATCTTAGCCTGAGTTACTATGACGACCTGTCAACATTGAGCTTCCATTTTTGCCTGAGTTGCCAGACAACCTGTCAACATTGAGCTTCCATTTTAGCCTGAGTTGCCATGACAACCTGTCAACATTGAGCCATTCAAAGCTGCCTTTTGTGATTTAATGTTTCACTAAGATCTATAATAAAGGGTGGTAAACCAGTTGCGTCCCTAAATGGTGATGCAGTTTCACTAAGATTGCAGCAATGATTAGCACACGTGCAGAAGTGGTGGAGACCGCCCTATTTAAATGAGCGTTTTGCTTTTTCAATGTGGAGACGTGAGTGCACAGAAGCACACAATGACATTTGAAGAAGTTAAATTGGAAGCAGATCATTTTCTCTGTCTGCTGCACAAACATTTATTAATGTAGAAAACTAAATAAACAATTTTTTTTTTTTTTTTAAATAAACAACTTTAAAATTTAATGATATTTTTTCCCCCTTATTTAATGTGGCTGCTCTCTCCCTCAAACACACTTTACTCTGCATTTTCTCATTCAGTGGCTGTTAAATATTGACTATTGTTTTATTTAAATTATTTTCTTACACTAGAAAGGTTAACTTTTACATCTCCGCTTTGTTTTGTGTCAACATTCAGTGCAGCCATGATCTCTGTGTGTGAGTTTACACCATTGATGTGTCGTCCCAAACATATATGACGCCAGTCCAGAATTGATGGTAATGCATCAGAAATCTAGCCTTCAAACCACCAAATGCGTAGGACAAAGAAGATCTAATAACCAATAATGGAGTTTGCACCAGCAGAGGGAGCAACGTAAGTACCAAGGAGCAACACAGGTTTGTCCGTCATCTTTAAAGGTCCCATGTCATGTTATTTTTCACACATCTCCATTTGTTCTAAGAACCCCAAAAACATAGTATTTGAGGTTTATCTTCCCAAACTTCAGAGTTTTAGCCTCTGAGAAGTCACTTTCTGAGCAACTCTACACAAACAGGTTGATTTGAGGCCTGCTTATGCATATTCATGAGTGGGCGTGTCTATAGACGGGACACTGACTTCCTCCTCCCCACACTTTATCATGTTTAAAGCACAGAAAAGTTAATTTAGCGTAACATGGGCCCTTTAAATAAACATTGTTATTGTCACACTGGCTCAGCATCTGATTTTGGGTCACACACACACACACACACACACACTCATGAACACACACACACACACACACAAATCCATGCACGCGTGCACGCAGGGCCGGAGTGGGACTCACTTTCAGCCCTGGAGCTTCATACCTCAGACCCAGAGGCGTTGTAACGGGGTAGGCAACACAGGCAAATGTCTAGGGCCCCGAGCTGAAGGGGCCCCCCGAGGGACGGCAGATATAAGCAATACAACTCGAAACCCCCCGGACACATTACGGTATTGAGTTTGTATTAAAAATGTTTTATCATTTTTTCTATGCAGTTTTTTTATTACATGTATTAAGTTTATAATAAAATTCCATACAAAAAGAAATAATTTATTTTCCAAAAAAACATGATTATAATATACATTGCAGGAAATAACAGTTAACCTAATGTAACTTTATTTTTTAAATCAGTCTAATCCAGCACAGGTAAATGTCAGTACGTACTGACATTTTAAGAGGATCTCAGTACGATGTGAACTCAGACCGTGACATCGGTCCCTGCATCAACGTGCTGATGTTATCAAACACACACTGATAAAGTGAGGCAGACTTACCCACAGGGCTCATGAAAAGAAGAACAAACAAGAACAAGATGAAAATAAAAACATGATAGTGGTAAGTGAGAATGTGTAAACTATGTGTTACATTATATAAAAATAGTTTGTCCCAGTTAGTCCCACTCACTTTGTCCCAAACTCCCAGTCATCCACCAGCACCAGAAAAGTTCACTGTACATTTAAGTCTGTGTAAAGTGAATTCTGCCATTTTCTTCTAAACTCATTCACAAAGAGTGTTTATATGTATTTATTAATCATTCATATTCAACAGTGTGGTTCTGTGGTATGACAAACTTAGAGCACATTCTTACTTTACACCAATTTTAACAGTTTTATTTTAAGAAGTATTCCAGCTTTGCTTACATCATAAGTCTTGTTGCCAATGGCTGTGTACATACTGTACATTTATAACCACACAATAAGTTAGTCCTTTGCTGACAATATTTTCTACTAGAATAAAGTATTTGTTGTCAAATGGTAAAACTGATACCAGCATCAATCCTACTCCTGCTGTCAGTTTAGTTTAGACTGTGTGACTAATTAGGGGGCCAAGCCCGCGGGGCCAGGGAACCGCGTATGTAAGTATCCACGGTTCCTAGGACCAGCGGTGCTAGGAACCCTATTGTAATCGTAAGGATTATTGTTACCTTTTATTTTTCCCCCGGTAAAAGTAGTGCTGCAGGCTAAACCGTGCAAGGTAGGGCGATGCCCCTTGGGGGTTGGGTCCAGAACACCCCGTGTACCTTGGACGCAAACATTCAGATATGTTCGCCAGCAGGTGGCGCTATAACAAAGGTCAACACGATTTGGACGATAACTCCCACACCGTTTGTTGCAAATTTAAAACCTTCATATCCACAGATTCCTTGAATAGCACTGAATCACCTGGGCTAGGCCACGCCCATTTCTGCCTAAACTTTTCTGGAGCAAAATTGCAAAAACTGGAAAACCTACTTTTTCGAAATCCTTCTTGGGGTTTTGTCCAATCAGCGTGAAACTTGGCACGTAGAGTCTTCAGTTGCACGTGATATACAGTTAATAAAATGAGTTTGTTCGGGTAAATTATGCGCAAATCATTAGCGAGTAAAGTTTCCTAGCAAGCTATAAAAATGCAAACTGGCGCATATCTCGGTCAAAATAAATGCTAACAACACCAAATCTGAGATCCTTAGTTGACATGTGACTGTGAGGAAATCCGCCAAATTTGAATGATGTAGACCACTAGGGGGCGCTACAAATAATGAATATTTATATCTCTTAATTGGCGCAACCAATTGTTACCAAATTTGGAGGGTATGATCTTGGGACCCTCCTGAGGCGATATCTCAAAGTTATTTACGATTGGTCAAAGTGGGCGTGGCTAATGACATAATAACATAAATAAACAAACATTTATTTCTGCTGAATTATTATGTTGAGGGCAGTGAAATTTACAGGGTAGATATAGAAGACCACACAGACCACCCATACCAAAAACTGCCCCACTAGGTGGCGCTATAATTGCAAAAACATTTTGGCCTTTAACTTTCACAATTTAATTCACATCTTCATAAAACTCATATCCACATGTTCCTTACATAGAGTCGCATTTTCTGACATAGGCCACGCCCACTCCCACAGCACATTGCTCTTTGTAAGTCACTATATATCACAAACTTATTTTTTCAAATTACTCCTTGGGGTTTTGTCCAATCGGCATGAAACTTGGCACGTACAGTCTTCATTTGGACCTGATCTAGAGTTTAGCAAAAAATTTTGTTCGGGCAAAATATGCGCAAAATATTAACGAGTAAAGTTTTCTAGCGAGCTATAAAAACACAAACTGTTGCATATCTTGATTAAAATAATTGCTAACACCACCAATTCTTAGATCCTTGGTTGCCATGAGACTGTGGGGGTTTGAGCCAAATTTTTAAAAATTAGGCCTCTAGGGGGCACTGCAATTATGAGAAATTTATATCTCCTAAATGGCACAACCGATTTTTACCAAATTTGGTGGGTATGACCTTGGTTCGCTCCTGGGACCGGATCTCGAAGTTAATCACGATTGGTCAAAGTGGGCGTGGCTTATTACTACATAACATATAAATAAACAAACCTTTATTTCAGCTGAAGTATTATGTTGAGCGATGTGAAATTTACAGGGTAACTATAGAAGAGCACACAGATCACCCATACCAAAAAGTGCACCACGAGGTGGCGCTATAATGGGTGCAAATGCATTTTGGTCTGTAACTTTCACTTTTTAAATCACATTTCCCAAAACTTCATATCAACCTGTTCACAGCAAATGGCACGTTGGCCTGTGTCCTGACGCTCGCCACGAGCCCGTCATCCTTCATGACGTACTTTCAGGGGCTCCACAAAACCTGGGGTCTGAGTCGCGCGGGAAGGCTTGGCCCCCTTTCATAACTGCTTGCAGTTCTAGTTTGTATTTAGAATTAGAAGATAATATAATATATCTATAAATGTTCTGCTATAGTCTAAATGATACATTAAATAAAATGTTAACATGAAGCATTTAAGTTATTACTGCAAATTAATGTTCATTAATTATTCCATACATATCTCAATGTTTAGTGTTTGTGTCGCATGTACATTACATTACTTTATGTAAACCAACCAAATACATTGTGTTTTTCTTTTTTCTAACAACAACAACAACAACAACAACAACAACAAACCTCTCGACATAAAAGTAGGAACTTATTTAGTTTAACTTTTCAAAATACAATTTAACGTTTAAAATATATCATATCAAAATATATCACATGTGGTCATATCTGATTTAATGTGACAACACAAACATTTGTCTTAAACATTTGCTTCAACGCATTCCATCACCACCTCTTCATCTCACACACACACACACACACACACACACACACACACACACACACACACACACACACACACACACACACACACACACACACACACACACACACACACCCTTTGTCTGGAGGAGGAAAAGCAGCAACGTGAAGTAATACAAGCAACAAATTCTCTCACATTCCAGGTTTTAATCTCAATTTGTTTAGGATGACGTCCTAAAGCCTTTGTTAGTGCTACACACAGATCTACATTAATGTGCTTTAAGAAACAATCCTGTGGCACAGGAGCTCACCAGGATGTGTGAGTTCCTGACAGGTGTGTGTGTGTGTGTTTGCGTGTGTGCGTGTGTGCGTGTGTGTGTGTGTGTGTGTGTGTGTGTGTGTGTGTGTGTGTGTGTGTGTGTGTGTGTGTGTGTGTGCGTGTGTGTGTGTAAAGCTGACTCATGACTGTAGCCAATCAGGAAGCAGCTGTAATTCTACGTTTCATCAGCGACACGTTGAAATATCTCAAACATGGCGACTGATAGAATATTACATTATTTTTATTTCCTGACTTTATTGAGTTGGAGCTCCGCCCCTCAGGTGGCGTTCAAGGTCACTTTTTTAAGTAGGAAGTTGTAAAATCCTGAGTTGTTTTGAATGCATAGACTGATATCTGTGATAAGAGAAAATGTGTAATTTTTTTTGTTCTTGTTTGTTTTTCTCTTCATTTAAAATCAGGATCCAGTTTTACACAGAAATGTCTCACATTAATGTTTTGGGAGAAAATGACACATTTACATGTTATTTTTCACTGAAGGCGACTGAATATTCAGTAAATTTAGCAAATGGACAAATAGGCCAAATTTCACCATAATCTCGTTTAAAATCTAATAATCATGAAATATCTGCATGACACGGACTAAACCATGTTTGGGATTATATCACATTTCTGTGTATGTTTTCCTGTAAAACAAATATCTGAGTGTTTAGTGAGTTTAGCTAACAGACGTTAGTAAACGTAAAGTTACAGAAACAGAGGAACAATTGGTACGACCCAAAGAAAACTGAACAAATGAAAAGAAATAGAAGGAATGGAACGTTCTGTTCTTCCACTGAAATTGTGACATTAGTTTTTTTTATTGCTAACAAGCATTGGTTGAAACTGAAGTCACATGTTCCAAACTCTAAACACAGCCAGTCATCTCAGCTCAACAGTTAATGTCATCCACTAAAGTGTTTCTCACCAACAAAACACTTGATACACGTCTCAAAAGAAGCTCATTCAACCACAACACCTCATCACGTCCCACAGAGTGCACTTCTCTTTCTCTTTTTCTTCGCACTGTGGGATTACCGTAAAACCATCTATAAACAGGCACTGCAAATTGGCTGGCGGCTAGGTTGACCGAGGATTTTGAAGTGGAGGCTGGCTTGACCGCAGTGCTGCAGGTGAGGAGACGGTGCACGCTCACGCATCTTTGCTGTGGGTAATGCTACGGTGAATGCACCGACTATAAACACCAATGTGCTCCTTTGGAGTGCGCGTGGTCCGTGAACGGAGCCAGGAATAACGAGTCCTACACTGAGTGCGCGCTCACATTGAGGGCAGCAGTAAAAAGGAAACATGGAAAAACTTCTGTATATAACATTGTGTTCATGTAAACTGAGATGTGTAAGAACTGGAAGATGCAAGATACTGTTGTAGTTCTTGATGTCAATTTATTTTATTTTAAAGTATTTTGAAGTTATTTTTAAGGTATTTTTTGGCTCCAGGAGGACTTTAAATCAGGTGAGATGAGGTTAAATGGTTCCTTGTAGAGTAAAGGTTACAGACCCCTGACCAGGGGAAGAGGGTTAGGAGACCCCACTATCAGAGCTGGACCTTCTGAATTTAATTCATGATGTGAAACAATGCAGATGCTAAGTTGGTTATGCTACTGTAAAGTTATTTCAAGTACAGCATTTCTGCAAAATAAAAAAACAGAATACATGTAACCTGTTGTTATGCTTTGCTGTTATTTGAAAATGATATAGAATAAATGACCTATTATTTCAGCCACTGCTTGTTGCAGAAAAACTTAAAATTGACACAAAAACATGAAAACTTTTAGCAAATATATCTCGAGTCATTGTCAATCTATACTTCAGACAAAACTACGGTACGCCAGTTAAAGGAGACATATCATGCTTTTAAATCCTTCCTTTTTACATATAAATCATACAGTTGTGGTCTATATAAAGTGGAACTGCAATGCTTGGATCAGATGTGGGTACATTTCCGTGAAAAATAAAACTCAACCAGGCACTTTGAAAAGGTTCTGATGCTGGGAGACGTTGTAATGAAGCGTGTGGGTTACTACATCCAACAACTGAACATTTTGACTTATCCTCTCGTAACTTTGGCATCCTTGGACTACAAAAGAAAAGCGAGAAATAAAAAAGGCAGATTGCTCGAAGTGTTGGGCCTGGAGTTGATGTCCTAATTTGGCAGTTCCGCTGCAAATACTGTGACGTTATTGTTCAAAAAACGTAATAAAGAATCGAAAAATCTAAACAGGTTGAAAAATATGACCAAAACAGAATATAAAGATATCAACGGAGCACCTGAAGAGACTAATTTGAGCTTTTCTGTACTTCTAAACAATCTAAATATTCAACAAAATGCATTTAAGGGCTAAAAAAGTGGATTTAGCGTTTAGTGTAGAGCCCTGCCCAATTCATATTAACAATGAAAAATTCCCTAACACGTGCTGCTTAGAGTCAACAAAAGATCAAACAATAGCTTGGCGTCTAAAGCCATTAGTCACTGTCATAATTTTGAAATTAATAAACAAATAATGCAAACAATCAGCGCATGATGAGCTGCACACATACCGATGCTGTCGTTGCAGTTTTGGTTTGTCACTGCTCAGCAGCCAGAGCAGACTGGCAGTAAACAGGTAGAAGGATCTCCTGCTAGGGGGACAGCAGCAGAGAGCATCAGAGGCAGGGATCAGTTTGCTTTGACTTGTAACATATGCTAACCTTGCTATTAACTTTTTTATTTTTATTTTCCTCATTTGAGATGTGGCTTGTGAGCGGGAGGGTGCATGTACATGTAAACAGGTCTTATAATGTTTGTTAGTCCTCTTAAACCATAACCTGGTTTGTGTTTGTGTGTTACATGTAAACAGGTCTTATAATGTTTGTTAGTCGTCTTAAACCATAACCTGGTTTGTGTTTGTGTGTTACATGTAAACAGGTCTTATAATGTTTGTTAGTCCTCTTTAACCATAACCTGGTTTGTGTTTGTGTTACATGTAAACAGGTCTTATAATGTTTGTTAGTCCTCTTAAACCATAACCTGGTTTGTGTTTGTGTGTTACATGTAAACCGGCCTCATAAACACTCTTGGTCTCATAAACCATGTCCTCATAAGCCTGTGATATGTCACATATTTTTCTAAAAGAAAAATGATGATTTTGAAGTCAGATTTGTGTTCTGCTAAAAAAATCTAAATTTTTGATGTGCCTTTTAAGTTCACCAGATGTAGCGTTAGGTGTGGTCTCATAAACCACCAAAACGCAAGAAAATCCAAAATCGGTCTCTTAAACCACATATGCCTGTGTGTGTGTGTGTGTGTGTGTGTGTGTGTGTGTGTGTGTGTGTGTGTGTGTGTGTGTGTGTGTGTGTGTGTGTGTGTGTGTGTGTGTGTTGTAGTGTTAATTGACTTGTCTAAAAAACTAAACTATTGATGAAAAAATAAATGGTTTTTATCACCAATTGCCATTTTGAGGAAAAACATAGAAATATGAATATTGTTGTTTTATCTTGTAAAGGATATGATTGTCTAAACTGTGTAAAATGAGGTGTAGGATTTTATTAACATGTGTGTGTTACCTCAATAACAAATAGAAATCACTAGACTGATATGCTGCCTTGTTATGTAGCAAGTGATGCTAATGCTAATGCTACACTATAGTTCATTCATTTTCAGACCCACTTATTCCTGTTTGACAGGGTCGCGGGGGTCTCCCGGTGCCAATCTCTGGCTATCTTTGGGCGCTGGGTGGGGGTACACCCTGGACAGGGCGCCAGTCCATCACAGGGCAACACAGACAGACAACCACTCACTCTCATTCACTACTATGGGCAATTTAGAGACTCCATTCAATCTTATAGTCATGTTTTTGGATTGTGGGAGGAAGCCGGAGTACCCGGAAAAAACCCATGTAAACAACACTATAGTTAAAAGACTGTGTGACTATAAGAACATGTCAGATCTTTTGTTTGATGTTCATTGTACTTGGAACCAGTTTGATAAATTGCTTACATACAATTTAAAAAAAATATTTGAAAATGACCTTGTCTTAAATGATCTTTTATTCCTTTTTTCCATTTAGGGTGATGATTTTAAGTAGGTGAATTGGTTCGTTTTATTGGTAAATAAATGATTTTAATGAAAAAAATTGTATTTTGATGGTGTTTTTACAAAAATAAATGGTGATATGATTTTTTTCCCCATATCACCCACTGTGACTGAGGTAAAGGTAGCACTGCCTTGGGCCACAGTGTTTTAAGTGGGAGCCCCCTGCCTCTGTCATCATCAACATCTGTGATAAACACCTACAACATGAGACATGTCCCCAGATAAATGATGGACAGTTGGTTGATATGAAATATTAACAAATAAATGTATGTTGTCACATGTTCTCCACAGGGGCTGCTAAACAAGCTAGCTAACGTTAGCCAATGTGAACTTTAGCTAGCTAGCTCACTCTGTGGGTCTTTACCAGGTACTACGTGTTAAGGCTTCAGCGAGCAGGAGAACTCTGTCAGCATGGAAGATTTTGACAACACCGTACTGTCAGTGTTGGAGGGTAAGTCATGTTTTTCATTCATATTTGGTGATTATTAAGCAAAGTTAGCGTCTGTATTGGTAGCTTTGATCACATTAATGTTGCACACTGTTAGCTGGATGTTGTCTGTCCCTGCATGCAAAAAATGCCTTGCTTAAGTGCCGTGGAACAAGTGCCGAACTTTTTTTTTTTTAATAACCTAAACTTTGGGTGGGACAGCAACAAGAAAAACCACTTATTACTGTTATTATTATTAATACTATTTCACCATAGTTGACCATCTACACCAAAATGTACAAGTGACTCCAAAATATGAGGTCCCTGAGGAAGAGGCAGGGCTCCACGCCACAACGATGGGTGTTAAAGAAGAGTTTCTTCTGCTCAAACAACACAGACAATGACACTGATGGTGACAGAAGTGGTGACACAAGCAGTTCAACCATAATTATTGAGAGCAATGATGACCTCAGCGAGGACAGTTTAAATGGAGGTTTGTGCTAAAAGTGGGAACAATTCTGTAATAGTTCTGATTTGTGTACATCTAAAAAAGTTTAAACCTGTACTGAGACTATATTTGCCTCTGTCTCATGTGCCAGAGTACATTGTAATGTACACAATGTTGGATAATGACCTGTGTTTTCCTGTTATTTTGCTTATGTGTTTACAAAGGATTTCATTATTTTCCCCAGGAAAAGCGTCTCCACTTAAATCAGCTGACACAGTCATTTTCCACATAATCAATATCAAACACATTTTTAGAATTTCCTAACAATAAGTAAAACATTAAGCTGATCAAATGAAATAGGTAATTGACCATTCCTAAAAAAAATCTGAAAGTCCATTAAGAAAACACAGCTCTACTCAAACTGTTATTGTTTTTTAGACTTTAGGTGAAGTGAAGTTTGACCTCTGATAGGTGTACCTTACACTCTTTATGATAACTGTTTTCTGGTTTTGTCAAACCTAGTGGGGGAAGTAAGTAATGACTTTCTAATATAATTGTGCATTATATTTTATTCATACACATGCCACTAACTATGATTTATCTTCTCTGATGCTAGTGTAATAGTGTTTCCATGGAAACGTCTTTGCCTCACCGTCTTATTTTATAGTCTGAGGATGCAGGTGAGTCACTACAAAACATTGAGCAAAATGTACAAGAATCCCAACACAAAACCCAACCAAGGCAATTTTGCCCAAATTTTGGACCTTGAGTTCAAGGCTAGACGAGCTTTCATTGATGCAGATATTACAAAGGAAGAAGACTGACCTATGAAACTCTTTGATGCATACCCCTGCTTCAAAGACACTAGAAATGTCAGCTTTTTGACTTCCGTCCTTGGTACTATGTGTTTCTGTCTGTGCAGTCTGCCCTGTATTAAGCCTGCTCAGTGGTAATAACTGAACAGAATTGTGTCCAAGGCAATGGATGAGCTGCATCGCCAAATTGCAACCCCCAATTTTTATTTTTATTAATAATTTAAAAGGTACAATAAACATTAAACACACCCTTTACGATTACTGTACATGTTTTCTCTTAATTGAATATTAATATTACAAATGCTTTTGGATTTTGCACCATTGTTGTTATTGTTCCCTCGAGACAATTACACTATACCTGTAAGTGTTATATTGTATTACAGTGCATTATTCTAAATTAGGTTCTATTTTTTTCAATGGTTTGTTGTGTCACAGAATTGCATTGTTTTGTCTTGATATTTAAAATAAATATGTGCTAACCACTGCATTAATTATAATTAAATTCAGTACATCTACACGTCTGCTATATGTTGTCACCACTAAAATTTTGTATTTTTTTTCTAGATCATCATCAACTCAGGCTGATTAAAACCATCCCATCTGAGCTGGGACATGAACTGATCCATTTAATCACACATTAGTTCTTCTAATGTCTTTAAACACTTTTATTGATACACACAGACCTGGTCAGAGCAGGTTACACTCCCAGTTAGGATCATGGAAAATAACATTTGCTCCATCTCAGTATCTAGTTTAGACTTTTTTTAGACCTGTGTCCTGGGTATGATGGGTTTACGAGGTGAACAGTACTCAGCCATGTTGGGAAGTCCAGAAATCACACAGCATCTAACGCAATTATTGTGGTCCATGCCAGAAAATACCACAGACCAAATATTTGTAGTGTAGTCATAGCACTCAACAATTCTGTTTCCTGTGGTACAAGAAACAACAAAGATCTGCTTGTTCATCACTGCAATGTCAAAGTATCTGTGTCTGTGGACCATTTCAGGGACATCGTACCAGGTGTTGGTCACTGGGTCATAAGCCTCAGCAGACCTCAGATCTCTGGACCCATCGCTTCCTCCAACTGCAAAAATGTGGCCCATATATGCAACGACCCCAAGGTCATAGCGAGGTGTTCCCATAGGAGTGATCAGTGTCCACTGGTTGGTGTCTGGGTTGTAATACTCAGCAGTATTCAGTGCTTCATTTCTACATCCTCCACATATGTAAATCTTGTTGTTCAGTGTGGTGCAGCTGGCCCTGATCCTCTCTTCATTCATTGATGCAATGAACGTCCACTGGTTGATGTTGGGCTGGTAGCGTTCAGCAGTTTTGAGTAAGGTACCATCATCATCGCTGTAGCCTCCCATAGCGTAGATGCATCCCTTTAGCACAGTAACACTCACAGAGTACCGTGGCTCCTGCATTGGTGACATCTCCTGCCAAGTGTGTGTGACTAGGTTATACCTCCACACTCTGATACAGGGGCCGGTCCAACTTAAACCACCACCCACAATGTAGAAGCATCTACCAAAGAAGACAGTGCTGTAGAATATTAAGTGAGTCATGGGATTCTCCAGACTGGGATGAGTCTGAACTGTGATCCAGCTGTTAGTTCTGTAGTCAAAGGCCTCTATGGTCTTGGAAAATATTCTAAACATCATTAAGATGGCGTTTGGCAAACGACGGAAAAACAAGGTGTTGCTGATCCCAGACTCAGAGCAGAGTAATGAAGGTTGAGACATGACTTTAAGGGTATCAGAGACCAAGAGGTGGGACTCAGGGTTTGTTTTTACCACATCATTGTTAAGCACATTCTCTGTGATGTAACTTTTGTCCATCAGCCCCAGTCGTACCTTTGGTAACAGAGTAGAAATGGCTCCCTGTCGTTCCTCAGGCATGTGGTTTATCCATCTTAAAACACTTTGATAAACTGTGATCTCCTGGGTCACAGTAAGGTCATCCTGACCCAGGATATCAGCCAGCTCCTGCTCCGCAAGCTGCAAAAACTCTTCACAGAGTGAAACTTCCTCAAAATTCTCACAGATAAAGTGAAAGGCCTCATACTTCAGTTGAAACAAAATGGGAATATACCAGACTTTAGTAAACTGCCACAGCCCAATGCATTTTTCTGGACAGAGGTGATCCTTCAGAGCTTCAAAGCATGTTTGTTCCAGACTCTTTACATTGAACTGATGCACTTCTATCATTAGATCAAAAATATAACTGTTGTCAGAGTGACAGAGATTAAGTAAATTCACTGAGTCCAAGGAGTTTGTGGGTTATTGTGTCTCTCTCAGAAGGTTGTCCCTCATTAAAGAATACTCAATGTGTTGCTGAGTCCTTTGATGTGCGACCAGCTCCTGATGATGTCATCAGCAGTGTGTGATGATGTCACAGTGAAATTCACACTGATATTCCTTCTGCTGGCTCCTGATTGGTGGATGGCGTGACAGATTCTGCGTTCTTTGATATGTGTGTGTGTGGGTGGGGGGGTGTCTCAGCTATACATCCTCACTTGAACTTCAGGAAATGCTAATATTCCAGTTTATTATTAGTTTGAAGCCTACAGTTTGAAACATGCAGACAGTTGAGATCAGATTACCTTATTGGTGACCCAGCATACCCAATACAGAACTGGCTCATGAAACCATTTTCAGACACAGGCAGACTGACCCCTGAGCAGTGCACGTACAACTACAGATTGAGCAGTGCTCGACCTGTGGTTGAAATGGCTTTTGGAGACTAAAAGGACGCTGGAGGTGTCTCCTAAAAAGAAATGACTGTAAGCTAGAGCTGAGCAAGAAGATAGCGATGGCCTGCTTTGTTCTCCATAACATATGTGAAGAGCATTGGGACAACTTCATTGAGGGGCGGACTGCCGGATTGGAACACAATCAGCCTCCCGTCCAACCACTGCCCGACACTGGCAATGCAGAGGGAGCTGACATCAGGGCAGCCTTGATACAGTATTTCAATCAAGCAGAATAACTTAATTGGTTTGTGATGTGGCTGGAAATGTTATCTGTACAGCTTTGGGAACCAAAGAAATTGATATGTGTATGTATTTCCATGAATGTAATTGTCTTGTTCATCTGAAATAAAGAATAATAATAAAGGGTAATGTCTGTTTTTCAATACATTTAAAATGACAATCCAATACTGTTTTATTCAACAAAGGGGTTGGGACCTTCACCACCTGAAATGTCCACAAATAAAATGCAAAGACACTAACATTACATTTGCTATATGTTGTAACAAACATTTAAGCTTTCCATCAGGGCCTTAAAGATTAGAGTACAGGAATTAAAGAGTGACAGAATAAAAAAGTAAGAGCAATAACATTATATACACATAAAAAAACAATAGTGACAATATATCTGAGCTGGTGCATATTGTTTAGTTGTATATGTGACAGTATAACAAGATCTAAAACTAATTTCTGAGACAGAAAATCTGGTTACCATAGATTTGTGATTGTACTGTAAGCTACAACTACATTTTTAACTGACCGGTATGTACATATATTATTACTATAATATACATCTGTGAATGTAAAGTACGGAACACTTTGAATGTCAGGTTAAAAGAAATTCTAAACATAATCCAGCTGATGCAGACCTAGACACAATTTACCATATGTGGGTCAATGTGATCACAGCAAAATTAATAAAACCATATCATTCGCAAGGAAGGAGTGGTAGTAATGACATGTGTGCATTTAAAGTTAATATTTACTAAACTACTGTCTCTATATTTTAAATTATATTGTGTGAATTGGTAATATTCAGCAACGGTTTGAAAACTACATATATGACTTATAAGTAGAGGTGGGCATAGATTAATTTTTTTAATCTAGATTAATCTCACTGTAATCTTTAAATTAATCTAGATTAATCTAGATTAAAATGGGTAATTTTAATTCTCCCAAAGGCATGCGGAATATGTGTGCAACCCAAATAATGACTAAAAGGAAGTCTTTGAGAAGGGGTTTATTAGACCAGGGGCTCATCTCCTGTTTCCAAAATGCATCACAAACTGATTGAGAAAGCAGTTCTATTATAATAAATGATGATGAAAATAAATCATGTTCAATAAGAAGAACTTGTGCCTACTAACTGTTTATTCTGTTTAACATTAATTTTGAACTGAACATAATAGGTCGTGATGAAGTGATTACAGTCACTAGATTTGTGTCCATCAGTCCAAGCTCCATTTCTCCTTCCACCAGTCACTCAGGCAGACCAGCTTGTTGACATTTTCTGGTGACAAACTAGATCTCCTCTTCTGCACAATATGGCCTGCTACAGAAAAAAGTCTCTCGCATGGGACAGTTGTGGCAGGAGTCCCCAAGTATTTACGGGCAATGTGGGCCATCTTACCATAGACAGCAGTGTGCTCTGACCACCACTTCAGTGGACACAGATCTAGACTAGCACTGGGCTCTACCTTGTACCTCTCCACAGTATTGTCTTCTGGTGTCTCCTCATCTGAGTCTGAGTCTGATCCCATCAGTAGCAGGGATGTTTTCTTCTTGGGTGGCTCAGGGTTCTCCTCCCTGAGTGGCTGCAGAGCAGGTTCTTCTCCCTTCACCAACTCCCTTAGCTGTGCCCACACTGGCTCCCTCTCTGCTCTGGGCAAGCACTTGAGGTCCTTAAATCGTGGATCTAGAGCAGTCGCCACCTTTGATGAATAAAAATAATAATTATTGATTGATTGTAAATTTCATTTTCCAAATCTAACCTCCATATTTCCTCATGACTCATTCATCTATTCATTGACGGATCTGCTGGCTTAACAGTCTATAATGGTCAAACAATGCAGTTATCTTCTGGTCAGTCTGACATACCTTAAGCCATTCCAGGTTTATTTTCTCCCTCCGCTGGTTGAGGTCCTTGGTGAAGGCAGCCTTGAATCGTAAAACATAGGCAGGATCATCATCAGAGATCTTCATCGCGTGCTGGAGGTGGCACAGGGCAGGTAGAACCGCAGAGCAGGATACATACTTATCCCCACCAAGGAGATCAGTGATATACCTACACAGACAGACAGACAGACATAAACAGAGTAAAAAATAATTAATGACTGATTCATTTAACTTAGATTACACATTTTTTTTTAAAGTTCTTAATCACATTAAATTTAAGGGCACGTGTTTATTGAATAAAAAGTGACATTTAAAAATAACTTTTATGCTAATTCATGAACACGCTATCTTTGTAGACCATACCTGCATGGCTCCAGCAGTTTCTCTAGCTTTGCCAACTTCTCATAATCAGCATTTGTTGGGAGGGCCAGATTGTGCTTCTGCTGAGACAGCGTTGTGTGCAGTGCATCTTTGTTGCGTCTCATGCGCTTGATCATCTCAAGGGTGGAATTCCACCGTGTTGGGACATCTTGCACGAGTGGCTCCTGAACTTGTCCAAGGGAGGCTTGCTGGACATTCAGCTCATCTGAGTTGGCTGGACTGTGTTTGAAATGTCCGACCACTTTGCGGCACTTGGCCAGTGCACCATCAAAACCACCCGCCTGAAGTGACATTACAATAGCTCTCTGTACAACATGCGCCACACAAGGCAAATGTTCAAATGGCAGTATCCTCCCTGCTGCCACCATATTAGGAGCACTGTCTGTTCCAACAGTGCTGATTTTGTCAGCAATCCCCCACCGATTAGCGACGTCAAGAAACTGCCTGGCACACGCTTCAGAAAAGTGACACTCTTCTGTTTTCATCACACCTAACGGACAAAAAAAGTAGATCCGAATAATGCTGCCTTCATGTGCTATCGTAATTATGGTAAATACCAAAAACCGACATCGAAATTGCACTACTACTCGTAAAAAACTAGCATCATCAAGAAGCAAACATAATGTGGTGGTAATTCGTTGTGTCCTGGTAAGTAATAGATTAAGTCAGGGGTCTTCAACGTTTTCCAGGCCAAGGACCCCCAAACTGATGGAGAGATGGAGCGGGGACCCCCTACTTATATATATTATATAAAATTGTGTTTTATATTAAACTGGTCCTATAGTGCCATGTATAAATGTACTATTGTGCATTCAATACTAAGACATTCAAAACACACAGGTTTATATATTCTTGTTTTTAGTTTAAACATGTGCAAGGTACAGTGAGTAGGGTGGCCATGCCACTGCCATTCATAAACATAACATAACATAATAAACTGATACCTGCCAAGATCAACAATGTCTGTCAAATTGCATGTAACAACATTTTGCATAAAAGCTGTTCAAATGGACATTTTTGTTCAACATAAATGTGGAAACGAAAATTATTGATGCTTGTTAGTGCCACTGGCATGCATAAACATATGTTATCTTGCATACAATACTGAACTATTAACATAATTGACAGATTCATGTTTTAATTTTAAACATACATGTAGTATGGGCAGTGAATCCTCAAACCAGCTATGGATGGCATACATTACTCACTAATGTATGATGGGACAGGTGAATGAACCAGTGCCCAGCTTGAAAGAGCTCCTGTGTGTCGCTGAACGTGTGCATTGCTGACTGAAAGACATCTTCTGCCTCCATTTATCTGTTCACTACAGTGTGTTGGATTCATGTTAATGTGTATTTAAAGACATTTCAATTTATTGAAAAAATTGCGGGGGGGAATATAAAAAAATGTCTAATTATTTTTATTATTATTATTATTATTTATTTATTTTTTTTTAAATGTCTAATTAACCAAAACTTTCCCCCCTGCAGTACCTCCGCGGACCCCCTAGGGGTCGCGGACCCCCTGTTGAAGACCCCTGGATTAAGTAATTCAATTAAATAATGTAATTTAAATTCACATGACGTATCTTACCTAAAGCGAAGGAGTGAAGTTCCCAGCTGGCATCGATGAGGTGTACAGTAACGCCGAGGTAGTTATCGTTGTTGACAGATGTCCAATGATCCCCCGTGACTGCTACCCACCTCGCCTCGACAATCTTCGCATCCTTTGCGGCTTTCTTGCGTACTGGTCATCTATTCTCCTCATAATAGTTCGCCTCGCAGGTAGCTTGTAAGATGGGTCACCTGTGGCAGCTTGGAGAACGAGCTCGAGCCCATCATCTTCAACCACGCTGATGGGCCGGCAGCTGGTGGCAATCCACTGAGCGAGGAGATTCGTTAGCTTGGCTGATAGAGCTGTACTGATGGGCTTGCCTCGGTTGCACTCAAACATAGTAGTTTGACGACGACTCTTCCCTTGCGCTCTATCAGCGCTTGACCCGGCATTAGCTAAGGGATGTTTTGCATTTAGGTGGTACTTTAGACTGGTAGAACTCCTACAATAAACTAATTCGGCATTGCACAAGGTGCAAACAACCTTTGACTTGTCGAAGTTTCCATTGGGAAGCGTTTTAAAAATAAATTTTCCCTGAAGCAAACCCGGTGGCTTCATAGCTGCATCCATGTTAGCATGTCACGTTGGATGTGGTAATTTACACAGGTTCGAAGACTCGTTATCCTCCCCTACAGTGCAATTCGGCTCCGTGCTGTATACATCCGCGGTGAAAGACATCATAGCTTGCGTAGTATAGACCCAGCTCCCAACTTTGAGAATAGATTAACGGCGATATTTTTTTTATCGCCCGATAAGAGGCTCGCGTTAACGCAGCAAGTTAACGCCGATAACGGCGCGCCATTACTTATAAGTAACTGCATTTTCTACATGTGAAGAAGAACACTAGTAAAACTAAATATGAAAAATGTCCTTTGAAATTAGAGAGAAAACTCACATCACTTCAAAAAAACTTTTATTTACAATATTATACAGTATGTACATGTTCTCAGGGGGAAAAGCACATTACTTCTTCCCCTGCTCCTCCATCAGGAGCTATAATGTTTGATCCCTGGGCGTCCATGTTTGTTAGGCTCTCCAGAATCGCCTTTGAGAGTTGACGGTCCTCCCTGCCTTCCAACAGAAACACCTCGTCAGACTTCTCCGTATATTGGAGGACTTCCCCAATCGAGTCCCTCTTCCTCTTACCTAAACAAAAAGCATATGGGAAACCATCATCAGCAAAACTTTATTTCAGACACATAGTGATAGGTCCATGCAGACAGAACACAACAGACATAAACAAGTAAGACATTACTGTTAGTCATTACCAGTAGATTTCAGGATGAGTTCAAATACAGCATTGTTAGTTTGTTTACATAGTATATTACCCATGGCAGCCGCTGACGAAGCTATTGACGAGCTAGCAGAGGGGCTTAATGATAAACATTATCACAACTAGCTAACAGCATTCAAACTTACCGGGTTCTGTTGCCGTTTCCTCGAGCACAGTCGAGCACAATGCCCTGGTCGACACGTTGGCCGGGCGGTCCCCAAGCACAGCGTTCAACATTTCTAAATGTGGGCTGACCACCCTTCCACTGCCGCTGCGCCCTAGCTCTCGCTTCTGGTCACGGAAGTCCTTTTTGTGTTTCTTCAACTTATTTAAAAGTTGGTCGACTGTCCGGGTGTACTCGGCGGCTGCCATCTCCCTCTGCAGACCCTCAAAGATCGGCTTGTTCCGCGTGGCAGAGTTGAGCTTCTCCTGTACCTCCTCGTTACTCCACAGCACCACAAAGCACTGTGTTTCCGCCTCGGACCATTGCTGCTTAAGATGTTTACTATCCATTTCAGCTTTTCTGGGTATCACGCGGTATGAACTCCAGTCGAGTCGAAAGAAAATGGCTGACCTTCGTTTCTTGCAAGACATTTATAGCCCCGCCTTCGGAGGGTCCCTTCCTCCCGCCCACTTCAGAGCTGGGCTGTAGACCAGAAGCTATGCGGGGCCAGCGTAGCCCCGGTTTTTGGCTCCGAGAGCTGGAGCTATGTTGGTGGAAACAGAATGGCCCGCAGCCAAAACACGCGATAGACAGCAATAATGTGCAAAATGTCTTTGTGTGAAATATATCTGAATAAAAGAAAATGATTTAGTTAAATTAAAATGTAATTATTTAGTGATGTGTTTGAAGTTTGTGTTTTGGAGCTATAATGTAAGAAAAAGTTTGTCCAATGTGTAAATCCAGCAAAATGTACTTTTAGTGTATCTAAAGACACAACAAGACCTGTGTGTGTATGTGTGTGTGTGTGTGTGTGTGTTGTGTCTCTGTCTTTCTGTAGTTGAGGGCAGTGGGCGATCACCATGGTGATCATTCTGTGTCTGATGCTGCTGGTCTTCCTCAGCAGCATCCTCTACTTCCTGCACAAGAAGGACACAATTCCCTGTGGGCGCTCTGGGAAGCAGGAAATGTTACTGTTGATGGTCTTGGCTCAGGAGGCAGAGTGGATCACACTGTATGTTCTCTGATTGGCTGAGCTGATTGATGATTGGTCTGGATCATGTGCCACCTTTTTAGTGCCAGAGATAGACACGTTTTATCACATCAAGGACTGCAGACAAATGTTTATGTGATCAGAGGACCACATTTTAAAAGTCAATGTCGTCATCATCTGATCATCAATACATTCAAGAACAAAACTGTTTGTTGTGTGTGTTTCTTTGCTCTGTGTATTTTTGTATTTTTGTTATTGTTGTGTATATTTTTCTGTCATTTTGTGCACTTGCGTTGGGAGGTGCACAAAAATGAAGGAATGACACTCGAACACCTGCTTCAACACTCTTAGCTGATCAATAATCAATCAATAATTAACAAAGGTTTTATGCTTTACTGCAGCCTCACCCCTGTTTTACAGTATTAAATTTGAACTACTTTTTAGGGTCTTACCTAAAAAAGAAAGAAAAAAAAAAAAAAAAAAAAAAAAAATATATATATATATATATACTGTATATACTGTACATTTTTTGTAATTTTGCTATTTTTATGCTTTAGTAGCCACACTGTAAAAAAAGTCAGTAAAATATACAGACTGTCAAATTCCAACAGTAAAGGAGCATAAATCCCAAAACTTCATTTTACTGTATTAAATACATCAAATAACAGTTAATTGTGAGACTGGACAAAACTTTATTTTTACGGTAATGAAATGTTGAAATGATAAAGATTTTCTGTAGAAACAAATAAATATACTTACATTTTAAAAGTAAATTTTGTAATGGAAAAAATGTCTGACAACCATAGATTTTACAGCATTGTAAAACCCTACGATGGACTGGTGCCCTGTCCAGGGTGTACCCCCACCCAGCGCCCAATGAGAGCCGGGGATTAGCGCCGGCAGACCCCCGCGACCCTGACAAACAGGAATAAGTGGGTCTGAAAATGTATGGATGGATGTTTGGGCAAAACTACATCCTACGGGGTTGTGCACATATCAGCAGTAAAGGACAATAACATACATATATATATTTATTTATTTTTAATTCAGAAACTGATGCACTGCAGACCTAACTATGACGTGGTTTTGAAAAGGCTTTGACCTTTTGAATGAATTAGATATGTGTTGTACAACAACAATGAATTATTTAAAGAATATGTTGAAGACATGTATGTTTATGATATGACTTAGCGTTACAGCTAATGATTTTGATTTAAAAGTGCACTTTATATTTAACTGTGAATGTATATAATGAAGCTTCAAATTGATTACGATTGATATGGATTTTTCTGCTGTGATTTATTTCAAGTATTTATAACTGTTCATTTATTTAACAATGACCAATTATATTTAAGGGTGCTAAGGTTCATTTATTTTCTTCTTTAAAAGGTACTAATTTTATTAGCTTTTTGACTAAATGTTGTTGGCCTTGTTTTATAGGTCAGGTTTTTTTTGTTAGTTCTGGATCACCTACCACTCTCAACCACTAGATGGCGAGCCACCACCCAACCACCGCTGCATCGCAGTAGGAATATCTGATCTTTTTGTTTCCTCGGACACACGGACCTTATATCTGGATTAAACCCTGGGGAGTTTTTGTTTGTTTGCTTTTCTTTTTTTTTCCGATGCGAAAGAACTTTGTGGAACCCTTCACATGTCAACTCTGTGAAATCAAACAAACTGAACTGAGACACACTAAAGGAAACTAACTATGACTGTTGAATTCTGAAATAAGAAATGATTTCTTTTGTGTTTTGTTATTGTATTTTTGTTATTGTTGTTTATTGTCTATATCTAATTATTAATAGCAACTAAATAATATATATAAAATATATACTGATTCCAAATATCTTAAATATATATACTTACCCAAAATTATTTTGTCTGTCAATTATTCACACACTTTGGTTCAACAGGCGGACCTATTTCTGTTTACCTTTATTTGTAGTCAGTTCCTGAGCCCCTAGTGTGTTACATAGGGGAGGGGTGGGGGCTTGTCTGTTGGGGGGGATCTTGGTGGAGCTGTTTCCTTACTTGCTGTGGGGATTTTACTAAGATTGCAGTGCAAATCCACACGCGCGCGCACACACACACACACACACACACACACACACACACACACACACACACACACACACACACACACACACACACACACACACACACACACACACACAAAATATATTTTAATGAACTACATATGTATTAGACATAGTAATTGTAATTGACATAAAACTGGAGAACCATGTTACAGTTCTAAGTCAATTATTAGAACTCAATTACAATTCAATTAAGATCAAAACGGCCACAGAATTTAGCATTTACGATTATGTCATAATTGTAATTAATTATCAATAATGCATACTTATCAGTTATGCGAATCCAATTATAATTGAGCCCAACCCTGTAGAGAATATTACTGTTGCATGCCTAGTATTAATACACAGGCATAAAAGACAAGGAACATGAACAAATTATTAATTTAAAAAGTTAAAATGATGACTCATTAATTCAGATTAAACGTAATGCATCACATCATAGCTGATCAATCAGATTAAACGTAATGCATCACATCATAGCCGATCAATCAGATTAAACTTAATGCATCACATCATAGTCGATCAATCAGATTAATTGTAATGCATCACATCATAGCCGATCAATCAGATTAATTGTAATGCATCACATCATAGCCGATCAATCAGATTAAACGTAATGCATCACATCATAGCCGATCAATCAGATTAAATGTAATGCATCACATCATAGCCGATCAGATTAAATGTAATGCATCACATCATAGCCGATCAATCAGATTAAATGTAATGCATCACATCATAGCCGATCAATCAGATTAAATGTAATGCATCACATCATAGCCGATAAATCAGATTAATTGTAATGCATCACATCATAGCCGACCAATCAGATTAAACGTAATGCATCACATCATAGCCGATCAATCAGATTAAATGTAATGCATCACATCATAGCCGATCAATCAGATTAAACGTAATGCATCACATCATAGCCGATCAATCAGATTAAACGTAATGCATCACATTATAGCCGACCAATCAGATTAAACGTAATGCATCACATCATAGCAGATCAATCAGATTAAGCGTAATGCATCACATCATAGCCGATCAATCAGATTAAATGTAATGCATCACATCATAGCCGATCAATCAGATTTAACGTAATGCATCACATCATAGCCGATCAATCAGATTAAACGTAATGCATCACATCATAGCCGATCAATCAGATTAAATGTAATGCATCACATCATAGCCGATCAATCAGATTTAACGTAATGCATCACATTATAGCCGACCAATCATATTAAACGTAATGCATCACATCATAGCCGATCAATCAGATTAAATGTAATGCATCACATCATAGCCGATCAATCAGATTAAGCGTAATGCATCACATCAAAGCCGATCAATCAGATTAAATGTAATGCATCACATCATAGCCGATCAATCAGATTAAATGTAATGCATCACATCATAGCCGATCAATCAGATTAAACTTAATGCATCACATCATAGCCAATCAATCAGATTAAATGTAATGCATCACATCATAGCTGATCAATCAGATTAAACGTAATGCATCACATCATAGCCGATCAATCAGATTAAATGTAATGCATCACATCATAGCCGATCAATCAGATTAAACGTAATGCATCACATCATAGCCGATCAATCAGATTAAATGTAATGCATCACATCATAGCCGATCAGATTAAATGTAATGCATCACATCATAGCCGATCAATCAGATTAAATGTAATGCATCACATCATAGCCGATCAATCAGATTAAACGTAATGCATCACATCATAGCCGATAAATCAGATCAATTGTAATGCATCACATCATAGCCGACCAATCAGATTAAACGTAATGCATCACATCATAGCCAATCAATCAGATTAAATGTAATGCATCACATCATAGCCGATCAATCAGATTAAACGTAATGCATCACATCATAGCCGATCAATCAGATTAAACGTAATGCATCACATCATAGCCGATCAATCAGATTAAACGTAATGCATCACATTATAGCCGACCAATCAGATTAAACGTAATGCATCACATCATAGCAGATCAATCAGATTAAGCGTAATGCATCACATCATAGCCGATCAATCAGATTAAATGTAATGCAACACATCATAGCCGATCAATCAGATTAAATGTAATGCATCACATCATAGCCGATCAGATTAAATGTAATGCATCACATCATAGCCGATCAATCAGATTAAATGTAATGCATCACATTATAGCCGACCAATCATATTAAACGTAATGCATCACATCATAGCCGATCAATCAGATTAAATGTAATGCATCACATCATAGCCGATCAATCAGATTAAGCGTAATGCATCACATCAAAGCAGATCAATCAGATTAAATGTAATGCATCACATCATAGCCGATCAATCAGATTAAATGTAATGCATCACATCATAGCCGATCAATCAGATTAAACTTAATGCATCACATCATAGCCAATCAATCAGATTAAATGTAATGCATCACATCATAGCTGATCAATCAGATTAAATTTAATGCATCACATCATAGCCGATCAATCAGATTAAATGTAAGGCATCACATCATAGCCGATCAATCACATTAAATGTAATGCATCACATCATAGCCGATCAGATTAAATGTAATGCATCACATCATAGCAGATCAATCAGATTAAATGTAATGCATCACATCATAGCCGATCAATCAGATTAAATGTAATGCATCACATCATAGCCGATCAATCAGATTAAACGTAATGCATCACATCATAGCCGATCAATCAGATTAAACGTAATGCATCACATTATAGCCAACCAATCAGATTAAACGTAATGCATCACATCATAGCCGATCAATCAGATTAAATGTAATGCATCACATCATAGCCGATCAATCAGATTTAACGTAATGCATCACATCATAGCCGATCAATCAGATTAAATGTAATGCATCACATCATAGCCGATCAATCAGATTTAACGTAATGCATCACATTATAGCCGACCAATCAGATTAAACGTAATGCATCACATCATAGCCGATCAATCAGATTAAATGTAATGCATCACATCATAGCCGATCAATCAGATTAAGCGTAATGCATCACATCAAAGCAGATCAATCAGATTAAATGTAATGCATCACATCATAGCCGATCAATCAGATTAAATGTAATGCATCACATCATAGCCGATCAATCAGATTAAACTTAATGCATCACATCATAGCCAATCAATCAGATTAAATGTAATGCATCACATCATAGCTGATCAATCAGATTAAACGTAATGCATCACATCATAGCCGATCAATCAGATTAAATGTAATGCATCACATCATAGCCAATCAATCAGATTAAATGTAATGCATCACATCATAGCCGATCAATCAGATTAAATGTAATGCATCACATCATAGCCGATCAATCAGATTAAATGTAATGCATCACATCATAGCAGATCAATCAGATTAAATGTAATGCATCACATCATAGCCGAGCAATCAGATTAAATGTAATGCATCACATCATAGCCGATCAATCAGATTAAATGTAATGTATCACATCAAAGCCGATCAATCAGATTAAACGTAATGCATCACATCATAGCAGATCAATCAGATCAAATGTAATGCATCACATCATAGCCGATCAATCAGATTAAACAGCGTTGAATGGAGGTTATTTTCTCAGTTTTAGAGTTCATAAATGTATCTATACTATATAACCTGAGAATTTATTGATTTTGATTTGAATTAATTAATGTTGTTTTATTTTATTAATAATTGTACATTCTTACAAAGCTTTTATACAGATGCCTTTGTGGAAAATAAATAAAGTTGTAATTGTGGTAGATTTGGTCTCTTCCTTTTTAAGTTTCTACATGAGATGTTTATGTATGCAAGGGACCCGTACCAAGATTTATTACCAAAAATAAACATTGTACTTGAGTACAATTTAAATCAAGTAACATTAACTTCTACTTTAGTAAATATATCAGCACTCTTTATACCTCAGTGTTTCACTTATAGTGACCCGTGTAGTAGTGAGTAACGTACTTACTGTAAATAATCAGGCTGACAGACGAGTGATGAGAGATTCATGGAAAACAGAAAATAAAGAAACAGGAGGAAAAATTAGTGAAAAGAGCTTTTGTGAATTTTTTTCTGTTTTTTGTGAATTTTTTTTTAAATGATCAAGATACTTGGAAATCTGACAGGAACATCCATCTTATGGCGACTCCTGCTGCACGCTCTGACTCTGTACCCATCACCGTTATTTTCATCAGTCTGTTGATCGTATCTATAGCAACCAGGGGTGGAAAGAGAACAGAAAACGTCTACTTAAGTAGAAGTACTGTTACTTTGATGACATTTTACTTAAGTCGAAGTAAAGTTACTAATCAAGTAAAAGTAAAAAGTTGATCATTTAAAATGTACTCAGAGTAAAAGTTCTCTCCCATGCAATAAAAAAGTACAAAAATGTGTATAAAGATCAAACTAGGTTCTTTTTTATTATTATTATTATTATTAGAGAACACCATTTCAAAATAATGTGCATGAGAACAAGACATGGTGTGGCTAACCTGGATAAATAAAACAATTCAATGAGGTAAGTGTTTGTGTCAATACATCCAATGTGTCAGAGCATCTAATAAAACATTTTCTAGTAAGAAAACTATTCCTATCTTTAGGAATCTCTGAAAGCAAGAAATGCTGACAGTATGTTCCAGTGGCGGCTGCTGGTCTTTCATGCAGGGGAAGCTCATTTTCTGCCTACTTCAGAAAATGTATCTGTTTATTTAAATGTGAATTCTAGTAGAATTCACATTTTGTTGTCAACAACTATTTGTAGATTATCACACACGCACGCGCGTAGCTGCTGCGCGCTGGAGTGTGAGTGTTTGGTCAAAAGTCTCACAACACAAGCAGTAACAGTCTCCACAAACACCAAAAACAGACACTAGGTTTGTCAGAAGTTGATTCGCTATGAGAGGATCAGCAAAGTCTCCGTGTCAACACAGAGCAACGGACTGAAATATTTGAAAAACCCGCCTGTGTGCTTACAACGTCATACTCTCTGATTGGCTCATTTCGCTGTCAATCAAAATTGAATTAGCCTGAGACAGATCATCCAATCATCATCCATTATTCCAGCGTCCGGAACAGACAGATCCAGCCCACTGCTCCATAGACCTCCTGTGAAGCCCGGCGTCCGATGGGCGGAACTAAGTGCGTCATAACCGAGCATTTATCCAATGAGCGTCTAGTTTGACTGCAGTGGATCAACCCCTAAATCCTCTCCCATTGAAGTGAATTGAAGCTGAACTTCACCACTGTTTATTAACACTGTGACGCTGCGGTAATGAATGAAGAACGTCACGCTGTCACTGTCAGTTTCCTGTTATAAGAAGCTGATTCTGAACTAAACATACATGTGTTCTGTCATATATTTAGTCAATGAAATGTACACACAACACTACATATTTGACCACTGATTTTAGGGGAAGCTGAGGTTCCCTTGTAGTCTTAAAGCATCCGCCACTGGTATGTTCTATAAAATCTATAAAACATTCTAGGTGGAATGTCAAAAACTTAGTATCTATGCATTTAAAACAAACTGTCTAATGAACAGATTACATTGATTATGCATAAACATCAAAGAAAACATAAATAAAATGCTTATTGAAATGATGAGGTAATAGTGCTTGTGTCAGTGCAGACATTTACAGTAACAGAACCAAGCTCAGGGTAAGTGTTTCACCACTTCAACAAAGTGGATGAAAGACGTACGACCCCTTATTCTAACGTAATATCTGAAAGCTATGATTTACACAGATGGCAGTAGAACCCATCTGGTGACTCTCCCACGATGGAACCTGGAAGTAGAACCCGTCTTGTGCCTCATGCTGGTGTCCATGGACAGTCACATACTGACCAACTTGTAAAAAAAATAAAAATGATTGTATTTCATATTTCTGACCACCATCTCTGTCTTTTAATTTAGAAAATTAAGTGTTGGACATTTTCTGATATCAGCAAAAGCTAATGTTATCTCCCAAGAACAGCATGCTTTTATATCTGAAAACAAAATAGAATTTTGTTACATTTCATCTTTTTAATCCCAGTTTGAAACCTAGATTAAGGAGTTTAGCCAACAAACAGTATTTCCTGTTTTTATTTTTCTCTAGAGTAAAAATCTGAAATGTTAAGTTTTGTTTAACAATCTTTAATATCACTTGTTTAGTTTCATGTTAATGTTTTTATGTATTTACAATAAAGGTTTTATTTTAAACTTTAATGCTTATTTTGAGCTAAATAATTCAACTATTTTGTAAAGTCAAAATGTTTCTTTTCCTTCAATATTGTGAGTTCATCATTTTATTCCTACTGTTGACTTTATGTGGAGAACGATTAAAAACTCAGACTTTCTCAAATTCAGCCAAACATTGCAGAGTTCTGTTCATCCTCTCAACCTCATCCATCTTATTTAAGTTGTAGTGAGTTGTATTTCACAGTTTCAGGGTGATCAATATGTTGTATTACTGCAATATGTTCAATCAAGACTTAGACTTTCTTTATTGTCATTCAAACTTAAACTTTACAGTACAGATAACAAAATGTGGTTGCATTGGCTCGTATTGCAGGATAAAAAAACAGCAGCAACATAACAACAAATTTACATAACAAATGTTTGGTCGACTTATTTTTCTAAAACAAAGAGGAAATAGGTTTATTTCTAAAAATACCAGTAGGCTAAATGATTAGATAAATCAAACAAGTGATAATTCTGAATAAGATGTTTTCTTATGTGCTAACAGATTATTGTTATTTTTTTCCATTATATATTATTCCTCAACAGGTCAAATTCAGTGAAAAATTCCCTTGTAGGGCTAAACTGTATATGACATTACATTATGATGTTTTTTAAGTGTGGAGGAGTAGGGGGTACATGGCTTTAGGTTCAAAGTCTGAAGGTGTTTTCAACTGGGAAAAGTTTGGAAACCACTGTCCTATGGAATATTTTGGATTTTCATGCCCAGGGTTGTGAGTTCGAGTCCCCGTGAGCAGATTTTCTGTGTTTATTTTTTGCTCAACAATTTTTTCATTTGAAAAAGCCTTTACACAGGCCATTTTTATGAATTCACTTAGTTGATACAGTTTCATTTGGTTGTTGTAATGTAACTAGGGTATTCACTTACAAAGGTCCACAACTGTAACTGTAAAAGTGAAACTTGCTGAAATAAAACTACAAACAAGTTGTCATCAGTCTAAAAAACAAAGAGCTACAGGTAGATGTGAAACTAAATAAAATAAACTCAAACCCTGTAGCAGTCATGTGACAAATCAATCAACAATTCTTGTTGAGAAATATTATTATTCTGGATCAAGTGGAAACATAACTATTTTTTTTTTATATTTTCTATTTTTAATTTGTTTATAATGTAGGGAAGATATTTTATACATAAATGTAACTGAAGTCTAAAGCCACAAAAATGGCACCACTTTAAAAAGAAAATAGACTAATAAAAGACCTCTTTACATGGAGTATAAGACAAAAGAACAATGAAATGTAGCGCTCTTGCTCCCTCTAATTCTTTGAGCAAGGCTCTGGGACTCTTTAATAAATAGTATTGAATTTTTAATTAGCCTATCCCAACCACAGATTTATTAAGATAAAATAGAAACAGGAAAAACACATGCCCATTAAATATTTCACCACATATAATAAATACCAAAAGTAGGGATTAATAATGCTTTATATCAAAGTTATTATTTTCTTTTTGAATTAACCAAACATAAAAAAATCACTGTTTAGACAATCAAAGATTTAGGTAAGGTAAAAATAAAACAATCACAAAATGTGGGCCCACTGTAATAAAATAAAACAAAATAAACCCTGAAAAAGCCAGCATATAAAAATAAAACAAGTTCAGGCCTGTATTTCAGGGTGTTCTCCTTCCCTCACTTCCACACTGATGGAAAATGGCGGATCTCCGTGGTGCATTCAAGGTCCAAACTCTCCACGTGGTGTTAGCTCCTCCAACGGTGAAAATCCTCTCTCCGACAGCAGCAGTCCACTTCACACCACACCAGCCTAGTTTCTCCTCTCGTTTCCCGAGCAGGACAGGTGGATGGCTGATTGACGCCGTAGCACTGAATCACTCTGCTGGACAAGCTAAGCTAAATGCTAACAGGCTAATGTTCATCCGTCGGTCTGACGTAAAACTCTCACACAGAATCCGCTCAGTAGACTGTGTCGGGTTGACAATCTCACGTCCTCTTCTGTGTGGCTGGTCCTCTAAAACATGAACTCTTCTTCTTCTTCTTCTAATGGTTTCCGGCAGGCTGTACACTAAAAGAAGCGTAATGCTGCCCTCTTCTGTTCACTTAGAGTCACTCCATTTTAGATTCTCAAATAGAGGTTGGAAGATTGGAGATACCTCACGACTGCCTTATCTATTAAAATCGACTCTGTTCTTGATGCAAATATTGACTTTATTGAAAACACTGTCAGCCCAAGAGTTGAAAGTTCTTTAAATAACGTTCCCCTTTCAACAGAATAACATCCACAGGCCAATAGAACGTGGGAAATAGTCTCAAGTTGTCCACACTGACATAATTCATCCGGATGTTTGCCTATTCGATTTAAATATGCAGCTAGTCCACAATGCCCCAGTCTTAATCTGGTTATCTTAACTTGATTTGATCGGCAAGTTGCCCACAGGAGTCTAGTGCCCTGCACACAAGGTTGACACTTAAAATAATGCCTCCCTCTAGACTCATTCTCCCACTCCCTTTGCCATTGCTGATACACAGTAGCTTTGAAAACACTGACACACTCAGCCTTCCCCAATCGGACCACATATTCAATTTCCGTCTCGAGAAGAGCCTTCTTTGCTAGCCTATCAGCAACTTCATTCCCCACAATACCTGCATGAGATGGGATCCAGGAAAAAAATCAACTCTATCCGGTGAAGGCAACACAAAATCTCTACCACAGAGTCTATCCTAGCCCCGGAGGGATGATCAGAAATTGCCTGCAAGGCAGCCATGGAATCCGAATATATATACGACATCTCAGGTTTATTTCGTTCAATCCAATCTAAAGCCCACCTAATGGCTAACAACTCAGTCGTGAACACAGATACATAATCACATACACGCATACTTTTCCCAATTTCATAATTCATAATGTAGACTCCAAGACCGGCTTTTCCTGATCTCGGATCCTTAGACCCATCTGTAAAAATGTGACAGGCCGTTTCTTTATTTAGAGCCACAAATTCATTTACTTGGCCACAAACAAAACTCTTATCCAGCCCAACATGAACTCTGAACATGGAGTTCCTTTTTTCTTTTCTCTCTCAACTTTATCTGCTCTGTCTCCTTTTCTTTCTCTTCTTTCTCCATTCCTCTTCTTCTCTCTACACCTTCCGTGGCTCTTCATTTCCTCCACAGCACCTCCTCTGGTCACTTTTGGTCACTACACATATACTCTTCAAACCAAACACAACATATTCTTCGCCTTATACAATTGGTTTAGTTTACATACAAAAATAAACATTCCTTTTCAAGTAACAGAAAAATACACATGTTTTCAAATGTTCAGAGATTAATAAAACAAATAACCTCCTTAATCAGTGAACATCTTCTAACATTTATTAACACCCAAGCTTTTTTTTTTACTGGGCTACAGAAACTTTGGACAGTTTAGAATCCTTAAATCTGTTAAAGTAAAAGTACCACAAGTATTAAAAAAAACTGTGATAGCAAATAAAATGATCTTTAAACTTTTGTTCCTAATGTATGTAATTGTGATCCGTCTATGTACAACAATAATAATACCTAATGCATTAATCTGACAAACTATAGTTATTAATCATGTTCCAAATGATATGAACCCAGAAAAGGTAGTGTCATCATCTCCTCCAACCAAACCTTATCCCCCAAAATAATACTCATAAAAAGTACATGTTCAAAATACTAGTTAATTACAGTGTTTAAGTGGATTAAATTAAAGTGGAATTAAGTGTTTACAAGATAGAGGAATTATTTAATTCAGAAATGAAATTGGAATAAACCAGCCACCTAATTCAGATTTAAGTTTAATTTGGAATTCAATTTGCATTAGGAATTAAATGTTTACAAGGTGAAATTAAAGATGATTTAACTTTTATTCTGAATTAAAGAGGAATTAAAGCTCAAATGTAAACGTGGCCAGTGACAAAGAAAAAAAAAAAACTAAGCTGATTGAATAAATAAAAGTACTGAGTAATAAGGACATCAGTGGAAATGTAAAATTATCCCCTAAAAATAATACTCAAGTTAAATTTCAGTACATTAACTAAATTTGTTCACACTGTATGTATACACGTACAACATAGGAAACAGTTTGTTGACATTACTTGAAAGTGAACGGTTGCCGTGGCAGCAAGATGAAAGAGAACCAAACAAAATTAAATCTTCAGTTGCTTCTCACTACAAGTGGTTCAGTAGTAAAATATCTCTGAGTGTCTTTGTAACAAAAAGTAAAACAAACATTTTTGTGAAGTTTGAAAGGTTAAATAGTAAAGACCTGAGTGAGGAATGGCTGCTACAGGTAAGACACAATTTACAGACATAATATGAGGATTCATTTTAATCTGCTAGGATGAAAGAACACTGTAGTTATTGAAGGAATCACTAGATTTTATTTCAATAAATAAATATATAAAAGTATGGATTATCCTTAGAAAATACATTAACTTTGGTTATAATATTTTAAAAATATTTTCCTTCAAAAATAAGTTTAATATCTTATGTAGATGATACTGTTTGAAGCAGTTTGAGAGCTTTCAGAGCCAAAGGTGTGTGTGTGTAATACATAAAATAAGGGTGTTTGACTTCAATATTTACAGAATAGATGTGATATATCAGGAGGAGCTTCAGACTATTTATTACTACTTAATATGTTTTTACTGTAAAAAGTAACATGGCTCATACTGTGAGTGTACCAACAGAAAATGAGGATGTCCTACACATGCAGTCAATGCAGAGACAGGACTTCACATATGAATCAGATTTACAGGCCTACTATTTTTATTTGAACCCAAACTTTAGAAGTGACAGAACAAGATGTGATTTCCATGTTTGTGTGGGTCTTAGTGTTGAAATAGTGAATGCATTGATGAGTGTGACAGACTAAATGTATTATAGAACTGGGATAACCCATATGAGAATCAACTGAACCTATTTATTATCAGAAAATAAGCTATTTCAAAAAACTAAGCTGACAGGAGAGAAAAAGTTCAGAGTAATAATAAGGGCATCAATAGAAATGTAGTGTAAAAAATATCCCTAAAAATATATACTCAAGTACATATACTTAAAAATATTAGTTAAGTACATTAACTAAATTTGTTCACACTGTATGTATACATGTACAATTTAAGAAGCAGTTTGTTGACATTACTTGAAAGTGAACGGTTGCCGTGGCAGCAAGATGAAAGAGAACCAAACAAAACTAAATCTTCAGTTGTTTCTCTCACTACAAGTGGTTCAGTAGTAAAATATCTCTGAGTGTCTTTGTATCAAAAAGTAAAACAAACATTTTTGTGAAGTTTGAAAAGTTAAATAGTAAAGACCTGAGTGAGGAATGGCTGCTACAGGTAAGACACAATTTACAGACATAATATGAGGATTAATTTTAATCTGCTAGGATGAAAGAACACTGTAGTTATTGAAGGAATCACTAGATTTCCTTAAAGAAGTACAGATTATCATTCGAAAATATTTTTACTCTGGTTTTAATATATTAAAAACATTTTTCCTTGAAAAATAAGTTCAATATTATATGTATATATATATATATATATATATATATATATATATATATATATATATATATATATATATATATATATATATTTAAATCTGTTCGTTTTAACATTGAACATTTAGTCTGAATTGGATAATTTGTGTGTGTGTGTGTGTGTGTGTAGTGTGCGTGTGTGTGCGTGTGTAGTGTGCGTGTGTGTGTGTCCCAAAATCAGATGCTGAGCCAGTGTGACAATAACAATGTTTATTTAAAGGGCACATGTCACGCTAAATTAACTTTTGTGTTCTTTAAACATGATAAAGTGTTATTAGGGCTTCATACACATGTCCTAAATATAGTTTTTAATTAATTCCCTCAATCGTTAGTTAGAGGGTGATTTGCTCCTTTCTTACTACAGGATGAGCCCAAACACCTCGCTACATTTTGATGACGCGTTCCCACTTTGATGACTAATTTGACTCGGCACTGAGCTGGAGAAGCCACGCCTCCAGGAAGCTCTCTGCCGTGATTGACATGTAAACAGACACGTGTTTATAAAGTAGCATGAGCTCGGCTACAGATTTCAATATGTATTTCAATAAATTAACGGCCATTTTGATAAAAATGGCCATAACGACCACTAGGGGAGGTTTCTGAGGTGGATCCACATCCTAAAATAATCAGTAGTGTTCATGCCATCTATGTGCCAAGTTTCATGCTTTTAACCCAAAGTGCACGATTCTACCAACAATTCTTCCTTAACCGCCCACTACTGGTACTGATCCAGGATCTGTGGTGGAGAACATGACCTTACTTTAATCAATAAGTTCAGGGATATTTTGTTTTCTGTTTTATTCACACAAATGATTCATTTTTTAAAAAAATTTCATTCATTTAGAAATATTCTAGAAATATATTACAAATACATTGAAACAAAAATCATTTTTTTATTATATATGTCATATAAAGACGTATGAGAGCAGCATTAATATCAACATATTTCCCCTCAGGGATCAATAGTTTACTGAATCTGATCAGGTTTATCGATTAAGTTTTGATCAACTTCATTTAAATTAAACTAATTTAAATCATCCTGATGACATCATTCCAGACTATAATGATTAAACAAAAACAAATACATCAGTTATTTCACCACTAGAGGGCAGAATATTGTACAGTATTAGAAGCTATCAAGTTATCATGAACCTATGATGTTTCAGACTCTACAATCCCTGTCATCGTTGGTCTCGTCCACAACAACAGAACAACTGCAGCTCTTCACCAGAAATGGCCGTAGCTTCACAGACACATAAACGTTACGTGGGAACTGGTCTGCTCAGTATTTTGGTAGTTTAGACGTGTTTCAGGTGGACGCTTCAACATGTTGTTTAGCTCAGGACCAGGAGGGGTGCTGGGGTGCACCAAATGAACGGTCCCCTTTAACATTTCCCTTTACCTCACGATGACAGCGTTTCATTCACATTATGTCACTTCTTCCATTTAACAGTGGATTTATTTTTATTGGTAGATTCTGTCATTCTGTCTATGATTCTATTAACACAGATATTATAGGACCATAATTAGCCAATCATGAGCTCATTACAAGTTGTTCATTAATCCTGTAAGAACAAAGTCAAACCTCAAAGTCAAACTGTTTCCACTGAAGACCTTCATTTACAAATCAATGGGAATTTAAATTATTCAGCCACAAAATCTAAATATTTTCCTCCACATCATGTGATCTCTGAACAAACTGATCATTTTAGTCAATTTCAAAGTGATGACACTGCAAAGGATGGATGAATATTTATAGATCCTTCACGTTCATTCTGTCTCTTCTATCCTTCAGGTGGAGCTGATTCTATGCTGATGTTACAGGTGAATGGAGGATTGTGGAACCACTCAGCCGTGACAGCAAATATGGTGAGAAATGAGTGGATTGATGTTTGGTTCCTGACGTCCATGTGGATGTTCTATTGAAGTTGATCTCCTACTGAAGCCTAATGCTATGTCTGATCCATCTTTAACAGCCACTGTTCTTTCTAGGGACACATTTAGAAACAAATGTTTGTTTGGTTCCTTCTCTGTGTTTAATCTCTAACTGTTCTACAGGACTCTGGAAGCCAGAACAAAGTGACACCTCAACGTTCTCAGGACGATGAATCTAAGAGAAAAACTTCAGAGCAAAGAGTTCAACAGCAGAGCCAAGCTGGAGTTAAAGCTAAACATACATGTGACCAGTGTGGGAAGGACTTTAGCTTTAAATCAAACCTCAATAAACATCAAAGAATCCATTCTGGAGAAAAACTCTTCATCTGTGTTGAGTGTGGAAAAGCTTTCGCTCAGAAAGAGAACCTGAAACGCCATCAGCTTGTTCACAGTGGAGAGAAACCACACACGTGTGATGAATGTGGAAAGACTTTTAGTCGATCTGGAGATCTCAGTCTACATGTCCTCATTCACCGTGAAATCAAAGCTCACAGATGTGAACAATGTGGAAAAACTTTTACACACAGATCAACTTTAACGCTGCACAAGAAGATTCACTCCAGAGCAGAGTTGTATCACTGTGACCACTGTGGGAAAATATATAAACACAAACAAACCCTCATCATCCACCTGAGATCTCACACTGGACATGAAGTGTGTCCCTGTGACCAGTGTGACAACGTTTTTACAACATATCAACAGTTAAAATGTCACCAAACCAGCCACTCATCAGAAAGACCTCATAAATGTGACACATGTGGAAAATCTTACAAGAGGAAATTTCACCTTAATCGACACCAACAAGTTCATGAGAAGAATGTTTTCTGATGTGACGAGTGTGGGAAGACCTTCAGCACTTCATCTGTTCTCCACTCACATCTCTGTGTGGATGGAGACATGGAGCAGGAATCATCTTCAGATCCCAGCGACACACGGATGGTGACGACACCTTCTGGTTCCAGTGTTGGACTGAAGAACCCAGAGATCAGGCTGCACAGGATTCCAACATAACCCTGCTGTCAGCTGGAAAATGGACACCAACAGTTCAGGAAGTTGTTGATCTGATCTGATTAAATAAATAAATGTGACACATTGATTCCAGAGCTCATTGTTTTTTTACACTGTGATTTTCTTCCTTTGAATCATCACTGAAAGTGTACAAATATCAGGTAATTTAAAAAAGAAAATATCAAGAAAATCTATTTACGTTGTGTGACAATTTTGAAAGTGTGTAATATGTTTTATTGTGTGTATTTAATCAAAATCATAAAGATGAGACAATGGATGTCTTGTTTTGTGCAGTAGTTGATGTTAGTTTGTCTTAAAACACTTAAAATCTATTGTTCTTATCTTTAATGAACTGAAAGCAGTGTTTACCATGTAAATCATCTTTTTCTGTATTCAGTAGACATTATAAATGTATCAAACACTAATGTACGCCTTAATATAATTGTCTTTATTATAATAAATAACTAGTTATTTTAACATAAGCACCACTGTTTGGCTCAGTGTAACACCCAACATAGTATAGTTTTGCCCTAGTTTATTCATTTTTAGCAATTGCATTCCATAGATATCTGACATATTAAATGTTAGAATAAAATAGTCTTCCAGAAATTTTAACATATAAGTAAAAAGTCTTAAATTTAATTCTGACTAGTTTTAACAGGAATAGTAAATATCTCAAATAACATCGTCACAGGTAAGAATATTAACCAGAATCAGAATTACTTTATTTATCCCAGGGGGAAATTACTTACATTACAATAAATATTACATATAAAAAGGATAAATGTTAAACATGAAGAAAGAAAGAAATTGTTTTAAAAGTACTTAATGAAGTAAAAGGCTGTTAAAAATAAGGATTAGATAGACACATTACAGTAGTAAAAAATAAGATAAATAATGTGACAGTGAGGTATCAGCTACCCTGATAGCAGTGTGTAATCCCCACTAGTTCTATTTACTGTAATATTACCAGTGAAAACACCATCCCAATAGTGGAGAATAGGGACTTAAGGACACAACAACTCTGTGTTCCACAAAGAGGAAGACAGTGGACAATGATATAATATGATGGAGAATTGTTCAGTAAAAAAAAATATCTGTTTTCCTTAATTTGTTCACTAAATTCCTGTAAACAATTGTTCTAGTGCAGTGGTTCCTAAACTTTTCACAGTCCGTACCCCTTCAAACATTTAACCTGAGGCCATGTACCCCCTACACTGCAAAAAGTGCCCCTTATTTTAAGCAAACAAATCTGCCAATGGGGTAAGCATTTTTTTCTTGCTAAGAATTCTTATTTCTAGAATATTTTTCTTATCATAAAACAAAATAGAAACACTAAATTTAAGCAAATCAATAGCTAGAATTAAGCAAAATGTCCTCAAAAAAATGGAATAATTTCAGAAAAAAATTCTTATTTAGTGAAAGATTGTGGGGTATTTTACTTAAATGTTGCTTGATTTAAGCAAAATGTTCTCAATAAATACTAATATTTAAGGAAAGTATTCCTATTTTGAGAAAGAAAATCTTAATAATTTAACTTTTGCGTCTTGATCTAAGCAAAGTTTTCTAGATTTCAAAAATAGGGTAAGACATTTTTGCTCAAAACATTACTTGTTTTACTGATGTAGTACCTATTTTAAGCATCAATACACTTAATATTAGACACAGCTTAAGGAGAATTATCTTAAAATAAGATCATTTCAAAAACAGGATTTCTAATAAAAAAAAATGTATTCACTGTAATGTGAACATTATTCATTACTGGTCACAGAGGATTTCACAACAGACATGTCAAAATGCCAAAAAAAGTTTATACTTGGTAATGCCTTCACCTTTGCCTTGAACGTACTTTAGCAAGTCAGATTAAGATGTCAAAGTTACATAACTGTTGTTTAACAAACACTCGAAGCTTTGAAATAGCACAACTCGAACACAAGTAGAAATGGTAATAGATACACTCACTCAGTGAAGGACCTCCACTCAACAATGGCTTTTTTGTACATGGAAGTAGCATCTCGGTCATGGATAGAGTCCAGTAGAATCTCAGTTTGCAGTACTGAGAGCAGTGTTGAAATACACTTTGAGTATGTGAGGTGGAAGGCATAGTAATAGGCCATCAGGTACACAAGTCCTTCGTCCAGCTGGTCACCGGTGTGTTGTCAATTGCGATCATGGAGTTGTCATTGGAAATGAGCAGCACTGGGGAAGACGGGTCGCTGTTGGAGATATCGCTCAGGGTCTTCTGCTGTCTAAATGACAAAACGAATAAAAAATTGAGATGATCAATATGAGAAAAAAAATTGTCAGTGTATTTTTTGCTATAACAGCAGCCCCAACATAAGGTAAACAACTACAAAACAGTTTACCAATAAACCTTAAAGTAAAAGCAAAAAAATCTCACCTTAAGTACATGAAAAAAGGCTTCGCTGCAAGGGCCCAACTTCTTGGGTGGAGATACACCAGATGGAAAGAGGTCTGGAAGAGCCGTAAACACTGCTAAGGCATGGTCCACTAGTTTGAAGAAATCACAAAAAACAAAGCAAAAAAACAAAAACATTAGCTTCTATTCTGACCTTTATCTATACTAATTTATTATTATTATATACAGTACTTGCTAATGCAATCTCACCACTGTTGAGTGTCTTGGGAAGCTTCATGGCTTTCTTCATTACTCCATAGAACTTGACCTTGGAAAAGAAGTCTTCCCATCTCACCATAGTCTCTGCAATGAAGTTTGAGTTCTTGGGTTGGACAATTCTCTGGACCTCATCCAAAACCTTAAAACAAATACATTGGCTTAGGCTTTCAAATATTTATCCATAAATCATAAAGTAAATAGCATGTTTATTCAACAACTAAAAGAGACACATATGTTGTCATTTGTATGTGAAAATGCAACTAAATTTACAACATACTGTATGGTAGAAGCTATGTTACTTACATGGTCCAATTCTTTGAAACAGGGATAGGCTTCTAGGACTTTTGTTGGTCTGTCTGGCTCCTTCAGAACATCACATGTGATAAAGCCTCTTCTTGCTTCAAACTCCAGGTTGAGTAAATGGGTTACAGCTGCTTTGTTTGGCTTTTTGGACTTGTACATGTCTTGGAGGGTCTTGTAGTGTCTACTCTGGCTCTTTTGGCTGTCCAGCAGAGCAGGAGAACTCACTGAAAGCAATAAAAAAGATGTTGTAGGTTTTAAGGATTCAACGGTGAATAAATGAAAAGACACTGAACCTGCTTCATCTTCACTGCTTTCCTGACGGGGCTCTGGAGTACTAGTTGTAGTAGGTGACTTTTCCAGAATGATGGTCGATGCTTGACTTGATGTGGTGGAGTCTCCATCAAAATCGCTGGAGTCACCCCTCTCAAATGTTAGGCGACGTCTTTTTGAAGGGGTAGAAGCCTTCGTTGGACTTTTGACATTTGAGAGTCTCTTCATAAGCCTCTTGGCAACATGCCTCTGCAAGATTAAATAAAACTTATTAATACTGTATGTAACATTACACAGATACTGAGCCAAAAAACATACATTGTCTTTTAACATGGGGTAGTACTCCACTGATCTCTTCGCCATAGAATCCACCTCATGCTTGGAGGGGTACCTAGATTCTTGTAGTGCTCTTGCAATGGATATCATGTTTGTCATGGTGTTCCTTATCAGTCTGCAGAAGAGCTCTTTGGAAAGCTCAGTGGGAGTAGTGCCAACACGCTTTTGCTCAAAGAAAGATGAACAAGCCTGCTCAAGTTCACCATCTGTGTAGACTATGTACTCCAGACTGGACATTGTTAAAAACTTCGATGTGTTGGGTTTCTCCTCTGGAGGGACATTGGCTGCATCGGATAATGGTTTGGTTGGCTCCACAGCTCTGACAGCAGTCTCCTCCTAAACACGTCAGTTGTTATTGACATAGACGAGACAAAATCACATATGAAATATATTGTAAATAGTTACATAACCTCTAGAAATTAAGATAAACATTAAATCCAAACATTGACCAAGTGCCCAATATATACTCACTTTTTCATCATTATTCACAAGAAGCCACAGTGCCCTGCGCCTCAGAAAATTTTCTGGACCAGGAAAAAGATCTTTGATGTCATCCCTGGAGAGTGCCCGTAGTAAATCTTCCCCAATATTAGCAGCTAAAACACAATACCACAATTACATCTGCCAATGAATGTGTCACTTTATTGTAATTTAAAAATGTGTGCTATCAGCTAGTCGTGTACTGTAAATGAGGTTTAAAAAATATTTGGCAAATGTTTACTACCTCGCTATGTTTAAGCTAACGTTATCAGTAGCTAACCGAAACACCATTCAACTTAAGTCTATTAATATGTTTGCAATTTTAAACATACCTTTTAGAGTTTCAATTGTAGTTTCGTCGAGTTTATCCATAGCCTGACCTGCGTAGCAATAACCGTCTTTCTCTAAATTAGTTTTAATGCCTCTGCTTCATTGCTCTCTCCACTCGCCAGAAGGTCCGTTGTGAAAATGTCCGCGCAGCTGCGCACACCTTTGGATTTGAAAATGGACTAGTCCATTATGTGGGGGTGGGGAGGGTCAGCGGGGTTCCCCGTGTCTTTATATTTTGTTATGTTTCTAAATCTCTACTAGTGATGAACTTAATTCTGTTTTAAAATACATATTAATCATTAAAACCAGTTCTCAACGGGTTATCAGATGAGCAAATCATCATCTACCCCACACGACTGAAGTAGTCAGACCCAAAGTGTGCAATGCATCATGGGTGAAAACGTTAAGATAAACATTCAACTTCAGGAGTTTACACGCAAATTAGCTCTCTCGAAAAGATACCAAAGATGATTTGACGTTGCGTTATTTGCTTTGTGTTCGTTGCCCTTACCCTCAAATCAACTCTGCTCATAGTCGAAGCCCAGACTTTCGCGTGGTTTGTGGAATTGATGGCTATGAACGGGAATATCGAGTGTACAATTCACTCTGGTACCACATCCGGAGAAGCCACACAGAACATCTTCACAGTCATCGGGACGGGACAGCCTCAAACTCGTGGCGGGATCGTAATCCATGGGCCTACAGACCAAATCAGGAGCGCCCGGACGCGGAGACTGAAGCACGGGGTCGACCGGCAGGTGATGCCGCCGTGAGTGGAACCGCTCTGAGCGACACTGTAGAGACAGAGCACCGAGAGGACAACTGCGCAGCGCCCGGGGAAACGCCAGGACCCGATCCGGACTGTTATGCTTTGGATGATCATTTCGGTGACTTTAGTAATGTTTCACTGTTCGATGGCTTTGAGCAAAGCGCCCTTGTTACCTCTCCACACCGGGAGTCGCCGCCCCGCGCTGGGACCAGCCGCGATGGAGCTACAAGTGCGCCTGTCCAGCCTCCGGAGAATACTTCTGCAGCATCATACTGTGAGGTAACTATGAAACGTCACGTATTCAATTTGGTTCATTCTACAATACTTAACAGTTATGTGCAGTAGGTGTACATGTACATGAATTTATTTATTAATCTTTTATTGATGTAAAAAAAAAAAGTACATTATTGCACTCACTAACCTGGTTTAGTAAGCCTACTGTAGGTGATAACCCCAATAATTTTAGTTTTAATAGTTTGACTATAAATTTTGTATCAGTAAGCAGTGTCATCAAAAACTAATATAGCTTTAAACATCAGAAGCTTACAGTTTAAACTAATGATATGAAATTATCATGAAATTATTATTATATTTATTTGTTTCTAATAAATAATTATTGGGATTATATTTTTATAGGATGACCATGACACATTGACCAAACAAGCTACTTCAATTGTGCTGTGTGCAAGAGAGAAACACCATCTTTCACAGGTATGTGTATGTCAGCAGTGGAAAAACTGCAACCTACATTTATAAAACAATAATTTTTGCATCTTTTTTCAGAGTGGTGTCAATGATGTTGTGGCAGCAATACAGCAGTATCAAGCTCTGTTGGTGTCCAATTTGAGGAGTCAGCTTCAAGGTGTCTTTCAGCAACATCCAGGAAACGAACTAGAAGCGGAGGCAATGGCAGTGTTTGACCAGATTGAGGATCCCTTTGCAACAGTTTCAACAACGTACAGGCAGGACAGTGTGATAAAAAAGACTTTTAAATATGTAGAATCAGAGGAGGTGGTAGTGGGATACACGGCATGTTTCAAAAAGAAGGGAACAAAAAGACTTCTATCCACTAAACCCAAATGCTTTCATTATATCCCCCTCATCCAAAGTTTAGAACAGTTATTGTCTCATCCAAAGGTTTTAGCAATCATGGATGAAGGTAGAAACAACAGAAATGGAAACCTATATGACATTGCAGATGGAGAACTTGTGAAATCACACCCTTTATTCTCTACTCGACCATCTGCTTTGCAAATAATACTTTATTCTGATGAAATTGAAATATGTAACCCACTCGGCTCTCATGCTTCCAAGAATAAGTTAATTATGTTTTATTATACATTGGGAAATATTAATCCTAAATATAGATCCAAACTAGCTTCAATTAGACTACTTGCAATGGCAAATACAAATGAACTCTCTCAGTGTGGAGTGGATAAGATATTGGAGAGACTGCATGCAGATTTGGTGAAATTGTATAATGGTGTAAAAATTCAGACAGAAACTGGTGAAAGGGAAATATGTGGAGCAGTTGTTTCAATTTGTGGTGACACTTTAGCTCAGCATGAGCTTTGTGGGTTCAAAGAGGGAGTCGGTGTCACGGCCGGTATTCAGAGGCTCAAGTGCAGGACAAGAAGACACGACAACCAATGATCCTTTGCAGTATTTAATTCAACTCAGATATAAACTCACAAACAGAACTGGGGAATAAAGCTGGCGGTTTGGGTGATGGAGAGATGGTGACAGAGGATCGGGAAACAGGCTGACTGAGGTAGTGGAGGATGATGGCTGAGCAGAGCCGTGTGAGGAAATCCAGTCCAGAGGAGAAGCAGAGGCAGATGGTGGAGTTGATCCTGGGAGATGTGAAGCAGTGGTTACTCTGGCAGATGATCTTGCAGTTTCCAGGCAAGTGGGTGGAGAAACAAAACTGGAGACACAGAGAATGAGGTGAGAGGCTGGCAGCAGAAAGCGGCACGGCAGAACAGCAATCGTACTGACTCTATAGTTGTTAACAGTCTGACACCAGAAAACACACTGTCTGCAGCTTTTATGTGAGGACCAATGACTCCTGCTGCAGCTCACTCCCAGGTGTGTCTCATCCACTGATTAAGGATCTGCAGCAGCCAAGGTAAACGCCCACCTAAGGAGAAGGGAGGAGGGGAAAAGTACTGCCACTACTTGGTGCTCCCTGTAGTGGCTGTGACAGAGAGAGATTTGCTTTTAGTAAATGCCGACAATGTGAATGTGTGTTTGAAGACATGCAGATGTACTTCAGTGAAGACAACTTTGAGAAAAGGACCCTTGAAAGACATGTCAGACAGTGCAATGACATTGACATGGCCAGTACTGACTTTCTGAAAAACAGTTTAAAGACTACATATGGCATCAACAGGAGGAACAAACTAATCGAATTTCCAGGCTTCAACATGATCAAACAAACACCACAAGATATAATGCACATCATTCTTGAAGGCATTGCTCCATTGGAAATAAAACGTGTAATTAAACATTTGGTACTATTAGGTGAACTTGACCTGGAAGATTTGAATGCGGAAATAGTCGGTTTCCCCTATTCTCCACTGGATGTCAGAGACAAACCCAGTTCAATATCGTACAGTACTTTAGCTTCAAATGATAAGTTAAAGCAGTCATCAGGTCAAATGATTGTTCTTCTAAAAATACTACCCTTTCTGATTGATAAAGTTAAAGATAATGAATGCTATTCTCTTATTCTTGAACTAATAGAGATTGTTCAAATTTTGTTGGCTCCTGTTATAAGCTTTCAAACTATTGACAGACTGAAAATGCTGATTGAACAACATTTAAAGCATGTGAAATGCATATTTCCAGATAACATTACGCCCAAACCGCATTATTTAATACATGTTCCATTGCAGATTAAAAACCTGGAACCAATAGTTCGCCATATGTGTATGAGATTTGAGTCAAAACATTGTTTTTTTTAAGCAGTGGGTCTCTAAAGTAAATTTTAAAAATGTGTGCAAGTCTTTAATAAGACACAATCAAATGTATGAATGTTGTCAGAATGTAAGTCGTGCTGAACACCCAATTTTTTCATCTGAACGTATACTTGGACCTTCATCCAAAGTTAAAAACATGCCCTATCTAAGAGAGAAGGCGAGGGCATTCTTTGGAACTAATATCACTCATGCAATATCTGTAAAATGGTTAAATCTTAATGGGAATAAATATGTATCCAGTAAAACTTTAATTGTTAATGCAGTTTCTGGTAACTTACCCGAGTTTGGACTGGTTAAAAACATTTTTGTTGTAAATTCATTTTTGTGTTGTTTTGAGCTTCAGGCATATACAACTGTTTGTTTTGATAGGGATTATATGGCATATAAAATTGAAATTCCAAATATGGCACAAGCAAATGAATTCATATCTTCTGACCAAATGGTGGACTATACCCCATATTATAGCTACACACATAATGATGTGAGATATGTCCCTCTAAAATATGATCTCGGAGATGTGATTGAATTTCACAGTCTCGTCTGATGTTTTTGCATAATGTATGTTACAAAGGCTGCAAATTGTATTGCAATCAAATCAAGGTCACAATTTGAATTGTTGTAACTAGTTAATTGTACAGACTGTCTGTTCAAAATCCTTTGCAAAAAACAAAATCTGTCTAGATGGGGTCTTATGTATGAAACCTGCTAACCCTGTGGATTAGACCTTTACAGTAGGGGATTGTTGTTAGTTTACCAGATCTCCTCTTTATCTTGTTGCAAGTGTTGTAATGGCAGAACAATAGTTATGGAATTGATACACTTTCATTTTGAGTGTAAAAATAAAGAATGGAATGTATTAATCTATCTGTGAGAATCAGTTCTTAAATTAAGAGTTGTTGTGATCTCATTTTTTCTTAAAATAAGAAAAAAATATTATTTGTCTAATGCTGAAGAAGATTCAAAAAGTCTTTCTTTCTTGTTACAAGAAAAAATAGCAGGTTTTTTAGCAAATATATCTGGACAAGAAATGGCTAGATTTTATTTCCTAAAATAAGAAATTCTTTCTCAAGAAAATTTTGCTTGACAAGACATTTTTACTTTTTAGGGAAAAAAATAAGAATTTATTTCTTAAAATAAGAATTTTTTTGCTTGCTTAGAATCCACTTTTTGCAGTGTAGTGGCGACTTGATACAGTTGATTCATGTGTTGGCATGAGGAAACATTGATGTAGAGAAGCATCATCTCCTTTGTGAATGAACCAGACTGAAGGAGTTGGAGAAAAGCCAATGCTTTATGACAATGTTATGATTACAAAGAGAAAATCTGTAATGTTTGTTGTACAGGAGTGTTTTGCAAATAAATATGTAAAAAAAACACGCCAAAAAACCCAGATGCATTAGTTTATTTGACCATTAAACTATTAATTACCTTCTGCATCTTGGAGATAGTCCCTCCAGAAAGTATGGACCACCTCCTCAGCAGCTTTCTTGTTGCTCCATCCACCTGGTCAGTGTTTGGTTCATAGCAGAACGGGGGTCGATAGATGTCTGGATGTGGCAGTATTTGGTCCAGAACCCCAAGAGTTTTTAGTCCTTCACTGAATCTGTACAAACGTGGAATTTTGTCCAACCCATACTTGTACACTTTAAATTGTCCCCTAGTTTTAGACAAACAAAATACATTTAGTGAAGCTAGTCTTACAGCTTGTTAGATCAGTCTCAAAGGGAGTAATAATCATTTTAAATGGACCCTGTGGATGACCTGAAACGTGACAATGTACCAGTAGAGCCCTGTCTCTTATGGACCCCATAGGCCTCAGACATCCTGCAATGTGGTATAGCAAAGGTGTATTTGATTTCCCAGGGTCCTCAACAGCTACTAATAAGTTCTTGTGATGCTAGGTATCTGAAAATGCAACTATTAGTAAGTTATTAGTAAAAACCCAGACACTAGTGGTCTGTACGCTACAGAATGTCTAGAGGTTCCGTAATAGTTCATGGCAGTGCAGGTTTTATTCCACACATTGTTCTGGACAGATTCTCTGAGGACCAATCAGGAGCTATTGGCTGCACCTGTGACGTTCTCCTTCAGCTGACTCCAATCAGTAGCTCAGAGTCTGTATAAGAGGTGGGGGAGGCGTATCCCCTGTTCAGTTGAATGTGTGCTATTAGAGGGTCAACACTAGGGCTGGGCATCGTTTGGATTTTGGATTTCTGATTCTTGATTCTGATTCTTTGAGTTGTGCAGATAAACAGGACACAGATTTCACAGGAGAATTTTTCAATTTGAAAGTCTTTACACAGATCCCCAACTGTAACTGTAAAAGTGAAACTTGCTGAAATAAAACTATAAACAAGTTGGCATCAGTCTAAAAACAAATAGCTACAGCCCAGGTAGATGTGAAACTAAGTAGCTACTTATTTTTCTGTTTAGAATGAACTCAGACAATTAAAAATGCTTTTTTTTCTGGTAACAAATGACTCCCCGGAAGTGTCACCGTCCTTATTCTGGGAAACCGGCCAAAAAAAAAACAGGAACAGATAGCAGAAAAAACAATTGAAGAAAAAATTAAGAAACTTACGGAAGAATACGCAGCTAACCCGTCTGAACTTTTATGAAAAAACTCCAAAATACAAAACTTAATCTGGACATTTTACCTAAAAAAATTTCATTTTGCAACAATTACAATCCAAAAACTTTGACTACAATAATAAATCAGGCAAATACTTAGCAAATCAGCTTAAACACAGTGAATACAATTCCTTTATAGCAGCAATTTCTGATAATTCAGGTCAAACTTTAAACTCACCTCATGATTATTATCAAAATCTATACTCATCAAACTTAAACCCTGACCCTGAAGATATGAAAACCTTCCTCAATAACTTAAACCTACCACAGCTCACCATAGAGCAGAAAACCACCTTAGACTCACCATTAACCTTACAAGAACTACAAAATGCTTTGGATAGCATGTCAACAGGCAAAGCACCAGGTCCAGATGGGTTCCCTGCTGAATTCCTAAAACATTTCTGGTCAATGCTGGCTCCGCTCTTTTTCAGAGTAGTAACAGAGATTAAAAATAAAGGTTATGTAGGAGGTCACATGAATACAGCAAACATTAAATTACTACTTAAACCAGACAAAAACCCCATGTTACCCTTAATCTACCGTCCCATCTCACTTATTAACACAGACATAAAAATAATTTCCAAAGCACTCACTTCCAGGTTAGAGAAAGTGGTACAGTCAATTATAAATGGACACTCCACAGACAATGTTAGAAGACTGTTTAATTTGATCAACATGGCACAGAACTCTGAGAATGCCTATGGTATTCTCAACCCGGGCGCTAGTCCTGCTATGGGCCACATTAAAATGTAGTTGGGGCTCAGGGTCAGGATAAGAAGTCAGTTACGTTGGCAGGCATGGGTAGCCTCAATCTGCCAATAGGTATCCATCAAAGTGGCCTGTAATGAAAGGATATACAGAACTTCAGTTAAACTGGAGACCAAGAACAGTGGTGTATACATATTTTTTTTTTTCTTTGCCACTTGCAAATCTGTGGCTCAGGCTACATAAAATCAAATAAAAGAGCTATCAATTATAAAAATCTGAAAAAAATTAAAATCTCAAATCTAGAAACACCAAAACATAAAACCATTAGATGTGCTCTATTAAATATTAGATCACTGAGATCCAAATCTCTACTAGTAAATGACCTTATCTCAGAAAATAACTTTGATTTATTCTGTTTAACTGAAACATGGCTGTATCAAGATGAATATGTTAGTTTAAATGAAGCCACTCCTCCCAGTCATTTAAATACTCATATGCCACGAGACATAGGCCGTGGAGGTGGTGTAGCAGCTATTTATCATTCCTCTCTCCTAATCTATCCTAAACCAAAGGCCAATTACACTTCCTTTGAAAGCCTGGTTCTAAATTTATCTCATACCAAATCAAAAACCTGCCAGCCAGTCTTATTTGCGATAATTTACCGTCCTCCAGGCCCTTATTCTGAATTTCTATCAGAATTCTCTGAGTTTATATCAAACTTAGTCCTCAGTTCTGATAAAATACTGATAGTAGGAGATTTTAATATCCATGTGGACAAAGATAGTGATAGCCTGAGCTCAGCCTTTATGTCCCTAATAGACTCAGTTGGCTTTTTTCAAACTATTAATGAAGCTACTCATCGTTTAAATCATACTCTTGATCTTGTTCTAACATATGGCCTTGATATTAATGAACTAAAAGTCTACCCTGAAAATCCTCTGCTATCAGATCACTTTTTAATATCTTTTAACATTATCCTAGAGGATCTCGCACTGTGCAATAAAATAGTTACGAGTAGAAATCTGTCCAATAGTGCTGTGGCTAAATTTAAAGAGGCCATTCCTGCTGCCTTAAACTCAGTGCACCATCCAATAAATAACTATGATATTAATTATAACCCCTCTCAACTGGATCTGCTTGTCGATAGCTCTGCTCGATGTCCCCAGTGAGCTTAATGAACTGAAAGCAGTGTTTACCATGTAAATCATCTTTTTCTGTATTCAGTAGACATTATAAATGTATCAAACACTAATGTACGCCTTAAGAATATTGTCTTTATTATAATAAATAATTAGTTATTTTAACATAAGCACTGTTTGGCTCAGTGTAACACCCAACGTAATTTAGTTTTGCCCTAATTTATTCATTTTTAGCAATTGCATTCCAGATATATCTGACATATTAAATGTTAGAATAAAATAGTCTTCCAGAAATTTTAACATATAAGTAAAATGTCCAATATTTAATTCTGACTAGATATAACAGGAATTGTAAATATCTCAAATAACATCGTCACAGGTAAGAATATTAACCAGAATCAGAAGTCCTTTATTTATCCCAGGGGGAAATTACTTACGTTACAGCCGCTCAACAAATATTACAAATAAAAATGATAAACACTAAACAAGAATAAAGAAAGAATAAATGGTAAAAAAAAAAAGTACATTATTAAGTAAAAGACTGTTAATAAGGATTAGATACAGACACATTACTTTAGTAAAAAATAAGATAAATAATGTGACAGTGAGGTATCAGCTATCCTGATAGCAGTGTGTAATCCCCAGTAGTTCTATTTACTTGTAATATTATTATTATATTTATAACCCCTCTCAACTGGATCTGCTTGTCGATAGCTCTGCTAGTCTACTAAAATCCACCTTGGACTCAATTGCCCCATTGAGGGAAAAAACTATTAAACGTCAGAGGAAAGCTCCGTGGTTTAGCTCTGAAACTCACACACTCAAACAAGAATGTGGCGCTCCAATAAAACAGAGGAGTCACGAATACTCTGGCAAGAAAGCCATAGTAAATACATGACAGCCTTACGACATAGTCGATCTACATACTACTCCTCACTAATTGAAGAAAATAAAAATAATCCGAGGTACCTTTTCAGCACTGTAGCCAGGCTAACACAAAGTCAGAGCTCTATTGAGCCCATGATTCCTCTAGCCCTCAGCTGTGAGGACTTTATGACATTTTTTAACGATAAAATTCATAAGATTAGAGATAAAATTAGCCACTCCCTGCCTTCACCTGGGCCTGCTGTACCATTAAATGTAAATAGGCCTAACCTAAACTGTTTCACACATATAGGACTTCAGGAACTTAACTCTATTATTTCATCCTCCAAACCATCGACCTGCCTTTCAGATCCGATCCCAACTAAGCTGTTTAAAGAAGTTGTTCCCCTGGTCTGCCCATCTTTGTTGGAGACAATAAATATATCCCTATCAATAGGCTACGTGCCACAGTCCTTTAAAGTAGCTGTAATCAAACCCCTTCTCAAAAAACCTACTCTTGATTCCAGCACTTTAGCAAACTACAGGCCTATATCTAATCTTCCTTTTATTTCAAAGATTCTTGAGAAAGTTGTGGCGGCTCAGCTCTGTGAATTTCTTCAAAACAACAGCCTGTTCGAGGACTTCCAGTCAGGTTTTAGAGCTCAACACAGCACAGAGACTGCTTTAGTTAAAGTAACTAATGATCTACTCTGGGCTTCAGATGAAGGACGACTCTCAGTGCTGGTTTTATTAGATCTTAGTGCAGCTTTTGACACTATAGATCACTATATTCTACTAGAGAGATTAGAGGAATTACTTGGAATCACAGGGACTGCCCTAAACTGGTTTAAGTCCTACCTATCTGATAGGTACCAGTTTGTACACGTGAATAATAGGTCTTCTGTGTACACTAAAGTAAGCTACGGGGTTCCTCAGGGCTCTGTGCTAGGTCCAATACTCTTCTGTATCTATATGATCCCCCTTGGTAATGTTATGAGAAAATACTCTGTTAACTTTCACTGCTATGCTGATGATACCCAACTGTATGTATCAATGAAGCCAGGTGAGACAAATCAGCTATCTAAACTTGAGACCTGTCTAAAGGACATTAGGGCCTGGATGGACCAAAATTTTCTTCTTCTTAACTCAGACAAGACTGGGGTCATTGTACTGGGCCCACGACACCTTAGAGAAACCTATGCTAGCCTAACTGCCCTAGATGGCATTACTCTGGCACGAAGCACAACTGTTAGAAACCTTGGGGTTCTATTTGATCAGGATTTATCCTTCAACTCTCACATAAAACAAACTTCAAGAACTGCCTTCTTTCATCTCCGTAACATTGCTAAAATCAGATCTATCCTGTCTCAGAGCGACGCCGAAAAGCTAGTCCATGCTTTTGTTACCTCTAGACTGGATTATTGTAATTCTCTTTTAGCAGGCTGCCCGAGCAAGTCGCTAAAGACACTTCAGCTGGTTCAAAATGCTGCAGCACGTGTACTGACTAAAACTAGGAGAAGAGATCACATTACTCCTGTATTAGCCTCTCTGCATTGGCTTCCCATAAAATATAGAATAGAATTCAAGATTCTTCTTCTCACTTATAAAGCCCTAAATGGACAGGCACCAGTCTATCTCAAGGAGCTTGTAGTGCCATACAATCCCCCCAGAACACTACGCTCTCAAAATGCTGGACTACTCGTTGTTCCATTTGTCTCTAGAAGTAGTATAGGAGGAAGAGCTTTCAGTTATCAGGCCCCACTTCTCTGGAACCATCTACCAACCACGGTTCGGGGGGCAGACACCCTCTCTACCTTTAAGGTTAGGCTCAAAACATTCCTCTTTGGTAAAGCTTTTAGTTAGGAACCAGCTCATAGCTCATAGTTAAGATGCAATAGGCATAGACTCCCGGTGGGGGGGGGGGTCTGGCATGCTCGGTTGGAGAGAGGTTGGAGAGGGCGTTAAGAGAGAGGTCATTTAGGTTAGAGAGGGACCGGAGAGGGTCCCATTCCTCTCTCAAACACTCCCTCTATGTCTGCTTCTTCCCTTGTGTGTTTGCTCCTGTACTCCTTCTGGCTTTTGTCTTGCAGGTCCGTGGGATCCTCAGTGTGGAGTTACAGAGTCTCAACAACTCTGTCTCCACCCTTTCCTCTGCACACACCCAACACAGCATAACGTGGATGGCTGTTCATCATAGGAATGGGATCCACACAAGGTTCCTGCTGCTTAACAGAAGGTTTTCCTTGAAGAGTCCATCCTTAAGACTGCTCTACTGTAAAGTGTCTTGAGATACCATTGGTTATGATTTGGCCCTATACAAATAAAAGATTGATTGATTGATTGAACACTTTATTCTTCTTAATTCATGCAAATGCTTTATTTTCACCACATTTTTTTTTGTAAATTCTTTATTTTTCTGTGTTTTTGTTTGAACAATTACGCAAAGTTTACAAAGGGTGGCATACAACACACTTTGACAGATACAATAATAAAGTGTATAGATGCCTGTGATCTTTACAAGTGCTTTTTTCTTGAAATAAAACTCTAAGAGAAATTAAAAAAACAAACAAAAAAAAAACAGTTAAATTCAATTAAAATTAAGTAAACCTGGATAAACAGAGAATACTTCTTCGACGTTCAATCACCCTCTTTTACATGTAGGTTTCAAAAGTAATATGACAAAAAACAAAAGAAAAAGAAAAGTGTACATAGTTTTATATATTAACATTTATACCCACATACAACACTTAAAAATAAAATGTACCACAGTTATACTCAACACAATTACAAATTAAACTTAGATGGACTTACAAAAACTCCTTAGATAACCTGAGCATCTTATTTTTATTACATTTCATAGAAAAAAATCATCATGTTCCTATTTTACTAACCACTAACACCTTTTAACTGATCATAAAACATGTAACACGTTTGTACAATGAATCATTTTGTAAAATATTTTTTTTTTTAATCCACTTTTATTTCATCACAATCCAAACACCAAATGTGAAACTTCTTTAATAAAATGTTTCCTCCCACTGTTGAGAAACATACATGTTAGGTTGGATGGAGTGCGTAACCAACCTGGAGAAGTGAATGGTTGCAGAGAACCATTGAATCTATTGTTGGTGAGACTTCATCATGACACTGATCATTCACTTTGATTGACAGGACAGATGATCAGAGGTGCTGAGTTTTTACCACCATAGTTTAAACAGGGACTAAAGAATGGGTGTAGTTTATGAGTGAAGCAGCAGTGAGTGAAGGAGTAGATCAGAGCTGCAGCATCTACATCATAAAAGGAGACCACACCCTCCTCATAGTCCACAAACACACCCACCTTCTCAGGAACACACTTCAGATGAAGAATGACTTAAGGATCTCCACATGCTGCATACACATTTCCATCTCTGTGGATCACAGTCCAGTAACCATTCTTAGGAGTCGCAGTGTTGTTTCCCTTCCTGTTGATGGATTCTTTAACCACTCCTAAATCCCAGTCAGTTTTTCCTTTAACCTGAACCTCAAAGTAAAATCTACCTGAACTGAAACTCTGTTTCCCTAAAACACTGGCACAAGGATAAAATCTCTCTTTGTTGTGTGGAAGGTTCTTCCACACATCACTGTCATAAACTAGTTTTCCATCATCAGACAGGACAAGGTAAGGATTAGCTGTAAGAGGATCAAGAGTCACATCTACTGCAAACTGCTGCAGCCTCTTCATCTCTAACATCTTTATCTTCATCATCTCGTCACTGAGTGTGTCCTCCAGCTGAGCCACAGCTCTCAGCACAGTTCCTTCATATGATGATGGATGGACCATGACCTCTGTCCAGTCCTTGGTGGCTGGAGGAGCTTTCAGGGAGCAGAAGTGTTGGAGGAGGTGGTCTTCAGAGTGGGAGAGCTGCTCCACCTCAGAGCTTCTCTTCATCAGCTCAGAGATTTCCTCCTCCAGCTCTTTGATCAAACCTTCAGCCTCTCTCTCTTCTGCTTCCTGTTGCTCCTCCATCAGCTCCACCAGCTCCTTCATGCCTCTCTCAACAAGCTCCATCAAAGCAGTGAACACCTCCACACCTTCAGCTTTCGCTCTGTCTGCTGCTTCCTTCTTGATCCTCACTGACTCTCTGATCTCCTCCAGCTTCTCTCGTCTCTTTTGGATCATCTGCTGAAGATAAACTTTCTTTTCTTCAAACAGATATTCTCCCAGAGGGACTAACTGGTGACTCCTGTGCTCCAAAACAGAACACATCAAGCAGACATGTGTCTGATCGCTCTGACAGAACAGCTCCAGAGGTTTGCTGTGCTTTGGACACATCATGGATTCCAGGTTCTCCACAGGCTCCACCAGCTGATGTCTTCTCAGGCCTGATGCTGTCAGATGAGGCTCCAGGTGAGTCTCACAGTAGGAGACCCCACAGTCCAGGCAGGACTTCAGGGCCTTCACTTTGGTTCCAGTGCAGACGTCACAGGGAACTTCTCCTGGTGCTGCTGCTTTCTTCTCAGATTCACGTCTGAACTGAGAAACCATCTCACGCATCATAATATTGACCTTCAGCTGAGGTTTAGTGCTGAACACCTGATTACACACGGGACACCTGCTGGTGGTACTGGTGTCCCAGTGTGTGCTGATGCATGTTTTGCAGAAGTTGTGTCCACATGGTGTGGTGACTGGATCAGTGAGCACCTCCAGACAGATGGAGCACAGGAAGTGATGTTCAAACATCCCACTGCAGGCAGGAGACATGTCCACAAACTGAGGGACAGAGACAAGCAGCACATTAACAGGACACTCTCATTGTTGTGGAACGTTCCTTTACTAATGTTTCTGAGTCCATCTCACTGAGATCACCTCTAGTATTTAGCATTGATTCAGTCATCCTGTAGTAATGTGGACAGTCGGCTGTGCCTCAGCAGCTGAATGTAAAAGTGCAATAGTTTGAATGTTTAAGGTTCAAATTAGTTCTAAGGTTCTCTCGTATTAACACTGGAATTTTTCTAAATTATAGGTTAGATTTTTTGCGCATTTTATTTTAATGTACAATCTTTTTTCTTTAAAATAACCAATATATTGTGTAATAACAGACTGAAGTTTAACATAGCACAAACCTTTAAAGTCTGCATGGACCACACACTACATTTAACAGTGATTTTGTTTGGGAAAACAAATTAAATTACTTTACTTGTAACTTATAAATACACGTAATTTCTGTGCAACTTGTGACTGAAATTCACAAGTTGTGATTAATCGTAATTATTTAGTCTGATTTGCAATTGATTGGTTATTTTTTTAATCCATTCACTGCTAATTTATATTAAAAAAAAATGTGTTTCCCATGAGCAGTAGAGACCTTTCTTAGATTATATCACACATCACATGACTTTTAGTGGTGGGTGGTAGATGATGGAAACCAATGGCAAACTTTTTTTCAAAATGAACATTACATTTATATCAAACCTCATTTGGACTTGATAAAATGAAAGTTAAAGATATGGAAAACATCACGTCACCAATTCTAAACTTTAGTTCAAGTTATCTTCAATGTTCCTCAAATAAAGATATCTATGTAGTTGTAGATATCTGAGAAGATGTTTGGACTTGGCAGAAGTAGAAAGTTATGTTATTCTGTTTGTTTTATTCATTTTTATATTAACTCGTCACATTTCCTGAGATGCAATTGCCGTTTGCTAAAAAGCAAAAGTGTTGATTATCTAAAAAAGGAAACAAATGGTTCATTCATTCCTAAGTCAAATATGTTAGTTTCTCATGTATAAATATAATTTCTCTTTAACTAAAAAATATGTTAATCTATGGAATTTTCAGTAGAATACTGGATTCCACAAATATTCAATAGCTACAGCCTTGAAACATATTGTGTACAATTATATATAACATGTTTGATGTGAATCCCTGTTTTAAATGTTAACAAAATGAGCTAAATGCTAAAAACAGCTAGAAAATTGTCATTTACCTTTGACATTAGACGTCCTATAATTAAGCCCTTCAATGTTTAAAGGTGTTCCCATAAAAAGCAGCAGAGCAGCAATCCGTCACTTCCTTTCAGCAGCTCAATTCCAATGTTTCCTCAATTTACAATTTATATCTTGGGATAAAACAAAGTAATGATCACATGTTAAATGTGTCACATTAAAATTAGTAAATACTTGTTCCTGTTGATTTGAGGCCAGTGAAATATGGGCCTGTCATAATACGTAATAATAATAATAATAATAATAATAATATGTAGCTTTACGTGCAGTGAGACATTCCGTTATAGTTTCTGATGTATATATTATATGCCGCTAACACACACACACACACACACACACACACACACACACACACACACACACACTGTATATAATGATTCAATTCAGACTTAATGTTAAATGTTAAAATGAACAAATTTAAAATGAGCTTTTATGACAAAGTCGTTCCAAAGATCGTTCAATATCAGCTCATTCACACAAGATTATTACTAAATATGTAAACACATTTAGATTAAAACAAGCAGTATTTACTCACTGGATTGTGGGAAATCACTAAATTAATCATTAAAGTTGACATTATTATTAGAAACTCACTTTGGTCTCAAACGTTGCTCACTGATGACATCTGCTGGTCAACGTTAATCTATATTATTAAAGCTACTTTAGTCGTTTCTGACGGTGCACGAGGAGATTCTGTAGAATGGTGGAGATTCTGCAGCTTTCATCTTAGCCTGAGTTGACATGACAACCTGTCAACATTGAGCTTTCATCTTAGCCTGAGTTGACATGACAACCTGTCAACATTGAGCTTCCATTTTAGCCTGAGTTGCCACGACAACCTGTCAACATTGATCTGTTCGAAGCTGCCTTTTGTGATTAAATGTGTGTCATATTAACATAGGAAGATCAAATATATTAAATTAAATAATGCAAACACACATTTTACTCCTCATAGTGGATATACTGTATGTATAGACTGTTACATCAGGCATAATTACTACCAATGAGGGAGCGTCTTATACAACAATAGAAAACTAATGAACATTTTACTCACCAGGGGGCGCTGTTGGCCAAAAACTTACATATAAGTCACTTCATTGTATAAGTCACAGAGGTGTAAAAAGTACTGATATATCCTCAAGTACAGGTACAAGTAAATCATACATAAAATACTAAAGTACAAGTAAAAATTAGCTCAATTAAATAGTATTCAAAGTCAAAGTTACTAGTTACTTTCACCCACACAGTTATTGTTGGTTCCCTTACATACAGTAAACATATCATGTAGAAACCAAAAAAGGAAAAAAAATTAAATCTTCCATAACTGGAATCTAATTTATTTTCCACAAAGGCATCTGTATTAAAATCAAGGTTTGTCAAAATGTAAATTAAAAATTAAATAAATAAATAATGGCCGTCTGCTGGGCGTGGGCCTTGGCTCCTCTGCTGGGGTCTCGGGCGGGGGGCTCTCTGGGCCCTCCCCTTGGGGGGTTGGGTGCTTGGGTGTGGGTGGGTGGAGGGGGCGGGATGCTGGCGGGGGGCCTTGGGGTTGGAGGTTGGGGTCGGTGGCGGGATGCGCTGGGTGCTCGGCTGCTTGGGGCTTCTTTGGATGTGTGTGTGTGGGGGCGGTGGCTGCCTCTCGGCCTGGGATCTTGGGGGCGTCTGGGGGGCTGCTCGACCGTGGGGGGATGGCCTGGGGCTCCCTGGCCCCCGCTCTTTCTGCTGGCCTGGCTGCATCTGCAGGCCCGGGGCAGTTCCTGGGTTTGCAGTAGCGGTTTTTGCACATATACTGGTCTACGATGCACTGGCACGCCTTGGGTTGTGGGATAAAACTCATACAGGGTTTAACTTTAGATGCGTTAATCCAAAATACCTGCTTTGGGTATTTCCACTCATTCGTTCCCCCTGTCCACAGCCACCGGCTTGATTGCACAATATAATAAGCACAATATGTTCTACAGAGTCACATCTCACCCTCACTGTGGGATAGTCTATTCTTCCCCACCTTGAGTCTCTCCTCCCTGACCACCCCCTCCCCCTCCACTTAGCTGTAACACTGCTCTCCCTTTTTATATCCTCGCTATAATAAAAGATTTCTGACCCTTCCTTAGGGAGGACTGGTGATGGTCACAATTAAGCAATACATTAAAATCAATTTATTTTATTGCAATAACAAAACATGCATTGCTGTCTCATAATGATTGCACTTCTTGTAGTGTTGACCTTTGACAGCATGTGCAGACAAGGAAAAAAAAAAAATCTGGTTGGTCGGCTATGATGTCATTTCATTTTCTGTAGTTTCACAATGTCTGTTGATCATTTTAAAACAGAAAATAATTTACTCAGTAGCGGTTGGGTGTAGAAATGTAGTAAATTACTTTACTTCTTTTAAAATGCACTTGTACAAATAAAATTAGTGATTTAGAAATATACTAAAGTACGAGTACCCATCAATGCAACATTTTTAAATGAAAAAGGCATGACTCATATTACAGAATTTACGGTATTTCAGTCAAACAAATATTCACTGCTTGTAAAGCTTCGCTAGCTCTGAGTCTATGATAAATATCTATAAAACTTTTCCTCTTTGTTTCAAAAACACCCTAGAGCAGATTAGACAGTTTGTGATGCACTTTTTTACGTTTACATGTGTGCATTAAAGCATGTTAGTGGATTATCCCCCGCTAAACTAGTAGATTAAGGCATCATTAGCAGATAATAGATGAAGATATGCTAACGTTGCTGGATAAACATAGCAACACAGCGTTAATAACAAGGTTCAGTTTTAATAATGCCATTATTATACAATTATAGAATAAACTTTTAAACGTGATTTATTTTGCTGTAGTAAATTAAATGAATGAATTAGATATAATTTTAGGACATAAAGGCCCTATGCTATGAATCTAGATAATTGTATCCTGGATTAATCTCCATTAACGGGCGTCAACTAACCAAACATTCCCTGTCAGAGAGAAGCTGTCCTACGAAGGTCGATAACAACACAATCATTTAAGCCAAGTGTTTTCAGCCTGGGTACATGTGTGCTCACATGAAAGGGGTGGAGCTAGCAACGTCTGACCAATCACTACAATGGAGAAAACTGGCAGAGTGAGTTTCTTCACAAAGGTGATGACACATGATGATAAAAAAAAGCGTGTGTGCTGTTGTAATAAAGGGAAACTGATTACAACAGCTGATTACAATCACCCTCTTTTACATGTAGGTTTCAAAAGTAATATAACAAAAAAGAAAAGAAAAAGAAAAGTGTACGTAGCTGCATACTCTGCAGCTGCTTCTTGCCTCTGGATTGCTGTTGCATTAGAACACATAGAACTGGGTTTAGTACGATTAGAGACTGGAAGTGAAACACTGGAGCATGAAGATGCAAATACAGAGCTGTTATCTGGCCAAATCAGATTTTCTGTAGTTCCTTGAATTTGGGATTGGGCGTTTTGTACAACAATATTGGTGATCGATATAGAGCTGTCCAGCTTGCTTCACATGTCATGAGGTGGGCTGTCAGTTCCTCTGTATTCATCATACACCATATTCAGTTCAGATAGTTCTCTTTGAATAGTGCTGATGTGTTCTTTAGAATGTCACTGGGATCCTGTCTTATTACAGATGTTTTATCTCCCTTAGTTAGAGCCTTCCAGCGTTCATATATGCTGTCAAAGCGTAGCTGTAGTCCCTTGATTTTTCCTTTCTGAAGTTCTTTCCCCTTTTCTGTTAATATGCGAGTCTCTTTCACTTCTACGAGGCTCATCAGGCTGCACCACTTGTACATTGTGAGGCTCCACTATCTGTTCTGGTTCTGCTACTTGTTCTATAGGAGCCATCAATTGACTCTCTTTACCAGACTGTGACATTTTAAACTTTTTAAATTGCCTATGAACTTGTCAAAGTAGTAAACAAAAGCCTTTTTTTTAAAATTTAATTCATTTATTTTTTTTAATGTGAATGAATAAATGTGAATGAATGAAACTTATTTAAATCACTCTTTCAATCAAACTTTCAAATATATAAGGCTTGAAAATATTTCTGTTGCTTTGAATTAACAGTCCTTATTGCAACATTTCAAACCAAAATAGAACGGATATAAACTCAAGATATTAAAATGTACACAAAGTTATTCCCTTCTTAAAGAAACTGAATTACCATCTTTATAACTTAAATCAGTAGCAAATCAATGTCCTTATGTTTCTTAATAAACACTGATATTGTTAGGCTTCACACAGTCCTTTGTAGTTTTCCAATCCTTGTCACTCTTCAGAACACACACTTTAGTGTCTGGCTTATGAACGTTTTCATGAAAAACTGATGAACATGTGTGTCCTTAACGCTACACAGTGGCTTATCTGTTTTTCTGTCTTGATGAGGTGTCGGGGACGATCAGGTAAGGGTGTGTCCGCGCAGGCTGGAGTTTGACTGTTGCTCCCTCCAGGAAATACACGAGACCCAAGTTGCCGTCACAGATGAATTTATTACGTTCTTCACCAATCCACTTATGTCCAATGCCAAATTCACCGTCAAACTATTACACAGAATAATGCTTAATGAACTTATGTCATAAACAGTAAATATACGTAACAGAATGGACATAAATGTAGAACAAACACACATACCTCGCTGGCTGCATAAACCCAAGAGGGAGAGGATCTTGCACAAAAATGATGTAACGTTTCAGGTACTTCAGGTATTTAACAAGATTTTAACTTGCAAAGAGAACACACTTTAAACTTGTACTTATTCAAAGGGGTGTATCGCTGTCACTGTGTGTATCGCTGCGTGTATCACTGTCACCGTGTGTGTAACAGTGTGTATCACTGTGTGTATCACTGTCACTGTGTGTATCGCTGTATATCACTTTCACTGCGTGTATCGCTGTGTGTATCACTGAATGTATCACTTTCACTGTGTGTATCACTGTCACTGTGTGCATCACTGTATATCACTGTCACTGCATGTATCACTGTGTGTATCACTGTCACTGTGTGTATCACTTTCACTGTGTATCGCTGTAAATCACTGTCACTGTGTGTATCACTGTGTGTGTCACTGTGTATATCACTGTCACTGTGTGTATCACTGTGTGTGTCACTGTGTATATCACTGTCACTGTGTGTATCACTGTGTGTATCACTGCGTGTATCACTGCGTGTATCACTGTCACTGTGTGTATCACTGTGTGTGTCACTGTGTATATCACTGTCACTGTGTGTATCACTGCGTGTATCACTGTCACCGTGTGTGTAACTGTGTGTATCACTGTGTGTATCACTGTGTGTAACTGTGTGTATCACTGTGTGTATCACTGTGTGTATCACGGTGTGTAACTGTGTGTATCACTGTGTGTATCACTGTGTAAAACAGCTGAGCTACAAACAATAATTAATTGTTAGTTTTTCATCTTTTGACCACATGTTAAAATGGCACCTATATTTAGTACCAGCGGGCCCAGGAATGAGGTGGATCACAGTGACAATAGAATAAATCAGCTCCATTCTGTCTGAATGTATTTCACAATGTCTTTGTTTTATATTATAATGAGATTAGCCTTTGACCCTAAATATGCTGGGATGGATGATGATGTATTGTTTTCACAGACTCCTACTCTCACCTCTAGTCAGCATGGCAGTGAGGACGATGTCACAGGCCCAGATATCAGCAGATTAACACTAGCATGACCAGAGTGGTGTCATTTGACACCTATACCTTTAATGTCCAAGCTGGTGTCAGATGGCGGGTGTGAACAACTCAGCTTGTGACCATTGTTATGTTACTGAGGCCACTACTCCCCCCTCAGCTAGGGTGGGGGGGTGGCTAGGTAGGTTCTAGGACACAAAGACCTTTTGTAATCTCCTTTGTGTTTCCCATACAGCAGCTACATAGAGGTTGCAACTTATATTTCAACTTTTGCAACAGAAAGTAGTAAGTAGTAATAGTGAGACGGCAACAGTTTGTTTGCTGCATTCTTGGTGAAATTTATTTAATAGAGATTTTGTGAACATTTCTGGCACTGCCACACCTCCTTTATGCATTTGCCACATGCAAACTTGTCACAATACATACAACGCTTGGTGGCACGGTTTTTCCTGCAGCAACACTTCACCTGGCACAATGCCCTTTTCCCCACATCAGGTGTGGGTGGTTATTGCTGAAGGTTTTGCTCATTCACCTCCTTGGCTGCCATATGAGACTGGGCAAGCTCATTTGCAAGCTCCAGCAAGAAGTCCACCCTTCTCTCCTTGACCCCAGTGCATGCCTGATAAAGCACATGTGCGTTCAGCGCTGCAATGTCAATCATGTTGTAAAACACAGCGACTGGCCAACACCGTGTTCCTGAACGCACAGTGTACTTTCGAACCATCTGGTCCATGACGTCCACACCGCATTTCATGCTGTTGTAGTCGGTGACTGTGTTCGGCTTTTTTTTCCGAGTAGCCTCAGTCTCCACCACGCTGTGCACGCTACTGAGGAGGCAGACAATCTTCTTTCGTTTGGGCACATAAGCAGTCAGTGTGGCACCAGAGGTTGAAAACACTTGTGTGCTGAATTCCTCACGGGCCAAATTCTTTTTAGCTGAATCTGGAAGCTCCTGGCGAATCTTATTGACTGTGCCAAGGAGGGTGCTCTTCCGGCTGTGCAGTCGACGTGCTAGTGACAATGAAGTGAAAAAATTGTCGATTGTAACAATTCTTCCTTTGTCCATAAACGGTTCCATAAGCTTCATCACCACATTTTCAGACAATCTCTCCCCAGGTGGACGACTGGGGTCTTTGCCAAGATATGGGATGATTTTGCACACATACTTGGATTTAAGGTCACATGCCACACAGAACTTGATACCAAACTTGTCCGGCTTCGTTGCAATGTATTGCAAGAAACAGCAGCGAGTCTTAGTTGGAAAAAGTTGCTCATCTATGGTGATGTGCCTGCCTGGGTTGTACGAAGTGATGCAGTTGGCAACAAAAGACCCCCAAACGTCAGAGATTGCAGCAAACCGGTCAGTCGCAACTCGTTCACCACGTGTGTCCTTGTCGTCGAAGCGTAGATGCTGCATGATGTCCTTGAAACGGTTTCGAGCCATAATCCTGTTGATCAGGGGCGGTCCCAGTTTTGCTGACCATGCGTCATGCAGCGATGGAAGGCGGACAATCCCCCACAGAAGCAGGATGGCAATGAACGCCATTAGTTCAGGTATGGCCATGAACCAGTTCTCATGTTGTGTCTGGAGTGCATGCTGGACAGTCCACTCCTGAATGGTCCGAAGCATTTCCAGAGTTATGAAGCAGAAGAAACTCTGTAAGCGACTCGTCACCTTTCTTCTGGCCAAAGCAGTTGGCTCTCCATCTGTGACGTGACCTTCAATTGGGCTGTGATGGAGAGGCCTTCCGACCTGTTCTTCACGCCACACTGTGCCGTCTTTTGCCGTCTCTGTCAGCCACTCGTGTGTCTCCAGGCGACCTCTCTTTTCTGAAGGTGGCGAATCCTCCTCATGTATAGGGTGATCATATTTTTGAGATGTGATTAATGAAACATTAAAAACACAACTGCCATAATCAGCAAACAAAAAAAAGGATGTTTAGAAAATCTTACCGGAAGAAATTTCAGAGTCAGAACTCAGCTGAAGGGATATTTCTTCTCCATCGGAGTCACAGGGGTTGGCGTCATTTAGGATCATCTCCAAAGCCTGCTGAGAGCTGTAAACTTTTGACATCCTTGCTTCTCAGTCGCCAGAGTCAGTGAAATATCTGCCCTGAGTTGGCTATTTTTTCACCTTGATGTGATAAGCCTTTTCAAACTTACACTATGGTTCAGTACTTCCGCATTGGGTCAAAGGTTAAGAGGGATAATGTCAGCATAACTGATGGTGTAAACAGAGATTGAGATTGTTTTTCCCTGTTGAAGCATTGATTCTTTGTGCATCTTGTGCACTTTCTTCAAATTTGTAAAATAATAGCTTAATAAAATAATTCATGGACCTGGTTAGTGAATGGTGGACCTCGTGAATTTACCTTTTTAAAGTGAGAACTCAAACAGTCCTTTTCACACTCGGAAATCTTGCTTTAAATTAAATTAAATTATTAATTAAACCGGGCTTTCGCCTTTAATTGGCCATGTAATGTTAGTACATTATTGGAATTTGTCTTCTGCACTTAACCCATCCCTGAGGAGCAGTCGGCAGCCATTTTGCAGCGCCTGGGGAGCAGTTCGGGGTTAAGGGACTTGCTCAACATCCCACAGTGACGGCCCCGGTGAGGCTTGAACCGGCAACCCTCCGATTACAAGCCCAGCGTCCTTAACAATAAAGACAATAAAAACAATAAAGGTAAATAGTGAAAATACAGGAGTAGGAAACAGGAGCTTGGTTGCTTTATTACTGTTTTTATTTTTCTAATTTTATTTATTGTGGTTTATTAATTGATCACAACACACATGGCTCATATTAATTTGGCCATTCTTATCCAATAATTCCATATAATGTTATTTGGATTAACAAACATCTACCTGGGAGAAACTGGTTTCTCAACACTGGCCATCATTTACACCAACCCCCAAAGTTTGTCACTGCCCAGCTGCACATTCCGATCGAATGGCTGCATTTACATAAGAGAGGTGGCCCACTGAGTTGCAAATGAGTGTCATTTGGCAACCTCTGGACAGGGCAACAGGAGTAAGAAAACCTTGGGCATGCTAGTGTTAAGCTCTGTACTCTGATTGGCTGAGAAGCTCTGGGGCCACATATGGAAGCGTCCCACAGAGGCGACTCAGTAGACGCTCTCGCTCTTTGAAACAAAACATGGTGGCGAGGCTGAAGTCGGTGAGCTTCAGATTATCAAAAAAACAAGATAGAATTTATAAAGAAAATCTTTAGAATGTTCCAGTAAACTCAGGTCTGACCTCATCGTTATCGTTCAGCAGAATGTTCTCTGGTTTATGTCACTGTGTGTGATACCGACACCGTGATGGTTCTTCTGTAAGAATAATAAAACAGAACTATGATTTACATAACTGAACCTTATGCACTTTAACAATGACAGATGTTTGAAACCTGTGTGTGTCTCTGCCATCCCAACATCTGGCTCTTTAAATAATAGAAAAAAAAAAAAAACTATCACAAAACAACAAAGGCTAAAGTCAGGTTAGAATAAACTTATCAGTAAAGAGACAAAATGATACATTTAGTTTAGGTTGATTCACCAAAATGGTTCTATCCACTAATAGAGGCAATTAAAAGAATGATAAATGTGTCCTAATCAAGTGTCAGATTATCTGCATCTAAAATCTACATTGTAGAAAAAAAGTTAATTTAAAAAAAAATCTACAAAAAAAAAAAAAACACCCCAAAAAACCAAAAATTGTAAAAATATTTTGAAAACAACAAAAATATACATAAACAAAATATGACAAAAAACCTAAAAAATCTTAAATAAAAAAATAAAATAAAAATCTAAACCCCCTCACAAATTAAAAATGACAGAAAAACAACAGAAACTCACAAACTCCAAATAATACTAAAAATTGTAAAAACACAAAATAAAAAAGTGTAAAATAAATAAACAAAACATGTAAAAAACAAAATGACAAAATAACTCAGTCTATATATAGGCTTATTGTGCACTTTTAAAATACAATTGTTTTTATTGGATTCATTGATGTTATTTTTTAGGGTTCTTTAATTTAGTTTTTATGAATTTTATTCAATTGTAGAATATTCTTTCTTTTCACATTAAAGCTTCACTACCTGAATCTTGAACCAAACCGTAAATCCCACCCCCCACTCTGATAATCCCTCCCAGTCTCCTCCTCTCACGGAAGTGTACAAAATGGCGCAATAGAGCTGAACGTGCACTACCAGTAAAACACGTCGCTACACAAAAGGATGCACATAAAATATAGTAAAATGGAACATTAGATTACCTGTCTAGAAGGAAAACAGCCGCTTGTGCGTTCAAAGTTGGTCCAAGACTGAAAACAAGTTTGCACCGTGCACACGCTTCACTAAATATCACAGCAGCCAATGAGGAGGCTCCTTCGTGGGCTCTGCTCACCCCTCCTTTCTCTAAATCCTGTGATTGAAGCTGGAGGGGGTGACCGCCAACATTTTGTCTTCTAGGGTTTTATTAACTAAATAATTAATTATAAGGCACAGACTGCACGCAGACGTACGACTTTTTCATAAATTATTACTTTTACTATATACAATATGATGCTAATAGGAATCTTTTTTTTAATTAAAGAAAATAATTTGAGTACCCCAGCTTTAAAGCTCATGTAACCCATTGGTCAATAATAAATGGGCCAGTTTTTCTCATACCTACTGTTTGCTACTGTTCACTTAATCAAGCCTTTTCTAACATTCCACACTATAAAATGTAATATTGTGGCTGAGATGAAGTGAAACACAATACAAACAATCTAGAGGAGACTAAAGATGCAGCAGGTCTATGTGTTACTGATTGGGTCAAACAGCTGTCCTCCACTGCAGTACTCCAGGAACAGATAAACCATCGGCCCTTCTTTCTGATGACCAAATAATCGGACCATGTTTGGGTGGTTTAGCACCTGAAAGAGCAGAAAATATCAATAGAGATAATAAAGTACAGTAATACACAGTCAGTGTCATTGTCTGGCAATAAGTTGGCAGAACTACAAAGAAAACTATTTGTTTAAGAACATATTTGCTCTGCTTACTTTTCCTGCACTTTAGTTTTTAATTCTTTTTGGCAGAATTTTGTTACGTTGTCATGGTGAATGCTTACAAGACTTTAATATGAATTCATGCTTTATTTTCCTTTATCCCAATATCCTTTAGGCAATGTATGTATAATACATCTGATATTGTTTAATAGAACACTTTACATTGATTTATTGACTACGTTTGTTTAAAAATACATGAGAAGAGGACCTTGAAAAAAATAGTAAATTAAATCACAATCACCATATTGAGGAAAAAAATAAATAATCACAATTAGATTATTTTCCAAACTGATTCATCCCTTGCTCGCATTAGGAAAACCTTACATTATTAGCAGCATCGTGACCAACTCACCTTGTGAACACAAACCTCCTCCTTCACATTGTCTGCACATTTTTTGGTCTGTGAGGTGTTGATCACTTTCACAGTGACCTCCTCCTCCATCTGTCTGTTACCCAGCATTCACTCTGACAAACACCAGAAAAAAAAAAAAAACACAGATCAGGCAAGATGAGCAAGGAAATGAAAAGATTGTATTTTATTTCCTCCAACACAAATACTGGAGGGCTGTTTGTTTTTGTAGAATGTCACACTGATGACATGAGGTGGTTCTAATTTTAGACTGACATTCATTTTCACTTTCTTTGTGTCCTTGTCTTTGCAAGAAAATACGTTTTTTTTTTTGTCATCAATAAGTACATATTTTCAATTTAAAAAATAAAAGAGAACATTTTTACATCAGTGCAGGAACAATTAGTTTAAACTGGCCAATCATGGACATGACATATTGTGAATGTGGTTACGTTTGCAAAAATAATCATGAAATATGGTGAAAATAGGTTAAAAATGACAATAATGGGTCAACATATGTAACAATAGGTGGAAAAGTGGTGTACAGGGTTTAAAGTGCTGAAAATGTCTTGAAATTGGAACAAATGGGCAGAAAAGGCATAAAATTTGATGAAGTGATAAAAATGAAGGTAATGTAGCAAAAATGCATTAAAAGGAGCAAAAATATGGCAAGAAAAAATTGATGAAAATAGGTTAAAATATGGTGAGTTTGGTGTACTTGCAGAAAAAGGGTAAAAATAAGCAAAAATGGGCTCAAATTGTTCAGAAAATTAACCCTAACCCTTTTTACTTGTACTTGAGTTTTGTATGTATGATAGATTATTTTATTGTCATTCAACATAACATCAGAGATGAACTGCAGAACTAACTTGCGTTGCATTGAGCCACAACAAAATACAAGAATAAAAAGAATAAAAACCAGGACAGAGAAGGATGCTGATAAATATATCAGTGCAAAGAGAGTATGTGCAACAGTTCTTAATAGGTAGATAGAATAAATAATATTAAGGTCTGTTTATGACTTACTTGTACTTGAGTAGAATTTCAATCAAGTAACAGTACTTCTACTTGAGTAGATAATGAGTATTTTTACACCTGTGATGGTGGGAAAGGCAGAGAGTGGTGAAAAAAAGAATAATTCTTACTCTCCATGAACTCCTTCTCCTAAAGTCTGGACCAGGTCCTAGTCCTGGACCAAAGGCACCACCATGCTGAGGACAGAAGGACAGCCTGAGGTAGACTGACACACTTCATATGAGAGCAGAGCTCTTCTTCTTCTTCTTCTTCTTCTTCTTCTTCTTCTTCTTCTTCTGTGTGAGGAGTGATATTGATAGTTTATATTTGTGTGTTGTCACTTTTCTCGTTTTTCTTTTTTGTTAGTGTGTCTTTTTTTTGTCGGCCGGCTTTGCCTGGGCGACGGGCCGCTCAGATGCCGTCATCGCTTAGGGAGGTAGAGCAGGTACAACTGTTAGTGGAGAGTGTTATTACTGTTAACAGGTTGTTTGAGCAGGTCACGCCGCTGTTGCAGCCTGCGTCTAAAATCACGCTGTCAAACGTGCCACCGTTTATCAGTGATGAGTTCCTGGTGAGAAAGCTGTCACGCCACGGTAAAGTGGTGTCGCCCATCAGGAAGATGTTGTCAGGGTGTAAGTCACCGTTACTGAAACACGTTGTCTCTCATCGCCGCCAACTTTCCATGATCCTCAATAACAGGTTGGAGGAATTTAATTATCGGTTCATTGTGAAGATTGATGGCTTTGATTATATGTTGTTTGCTACCTCTTCCCAGTTAAAGTGTTTCAGCTGTGGGGTGGAGGGACACCTCATTAGAGCATGTCCTGATCGTGCAGGTGGAGCTGCGCACGTCTCTGCCATACCGGTCGTAGCGGCCAAGCCTCGGGGCCTGGCCGACGAGGCGGCTACCGCCGCCTCTACTTCCGGGCAGCCCGGTCCGACTGCAGGGAGGGAAGACACCGAGGAGGGTTCGGAGCATCAGGTGGAGGAGAGATCGGGTGTCGATGATGGTACTGAGCTGTTGGGTGAGGTGGAGAGTGAAACGGGTAAGGATGACGATAAGGGACTGGAGGTCACTGAGATAAGGGGGGAGATGAGTGGAGACAACAGAGAGGCAGGTGAGCAGGGGGAGAATGTAAAGGTGATTGATGAGATGATTGTTGAGCTTAGGCAAGGCAAGGCAAGGCAAATTTATTTATATAGCGCATTTCATACTCAAGGCAACTCAATGTGCTTTACATGATAAAACATTCAATTGTTTAAAATCAATAAGAACATTTAAAATCATCAGTAAAATCAATTAAAATCATCAGTAAAATCATCATTACATCAACAACATGACAAAAAATCTCTCTCTCAATCATATGCAGTAGAGAAAAAAAGTGCCTTTAACTTTGATTTAAAAATGTTCACATGTGATGCTGACTTCAGCTCTGCTGGCAGTTTGTTCCACTTCTTTGCAGCATAACAACTAAAAGCAGCATCACCATGTTTACTGTGAACTCTGGGCTCCACTATCTGATCTGTGTCCATAGATCTGATAGACCTGCTGGGTTCATACCTGACTAACATGTCACTGATGTATTCTGGACCAAACCCATTCACAGATTTATACACCAGCAGCAGAACTTTAAAGTCTATTCTGAGGCTGACTGGGAGCCAGTGTAAAGACTTTAAAACTGGAGTAATGTGCTCTGACCTCTTTGTTCTGGTTAAGACCCGAGCTGCAGCGTTCTGAACCAGCTGTAGCTGTTTGATGCTCTTTTGGGGGATTCCTGTCAGAAGACCATTACAATAGTCCAGTCTGCTGGAGATAAAAGCATGAACCAGTTTCTCCTGATCTTTCTGAGTCAGCTTAGTGAGACTGGTGGGGCTGTGGGTGGCCTGGTGGAGAGGGAGGAGGCAGGTGAAGTTGGTGAGACAGGGAGAGCGGCGGAGGGTGTGCGTGAGGAGCGCACAGTTACTGAGGCTATGGTGCCTATAGATGAAGGTGTGTCAGAGGGTGCTCCTGTAGTGGAGCGGCTTAGTCATCACAGGAGTGTACTGCCAGTGCTGCTGCTGCTGTGTGCAGCGCTGGACGGGTGAGGGCAGGGGTGAGTGAGGCAGTCAGCAGTGACAGTGATGAGTGTGTGTCTGACAGTAGTGATGTTTCTTACACTCTCTCTCAGACAACAGTCAGCCAAGAAAACAACTTTTATTCAGAGAAAATGTTTAAAGCATTCCTGCAGCAGACCAAAGGCATGAAAGGACTTGATTTGGAACAACATTTTCCCGATAAATACATTTATCAGAATCAGAATCAGAATCAGCTTTATTGACCAGGTACAGTTTAGAACAATACGAGGAATTTGACTTGGTAGTTGCAGTGAAAGAAGACACATCAACACACCGGAGCAGCCATTTGCGGCGCCCACATATTTAGGTGAAGAAGGGATCAACAACAGGAGGAGAGGAGGGGTGAGGGGAAAAAAAAACTGCCAGTTTGAAACTGATTTCCCTAAACAGAGAAAGCAGTGTGAAACCAGGAAAAAAACCGCCTCTGCAAACATAAATGTAAGCATGACACAGTCAAACAACTCGAGACAAGGCATGTGGGAAGGGTTGGGTGGGAGGTTGGCTGGGGGAGGGGGTCAGGTGGGAAGAACAGCAGGATTCCAGCTGTTTGGGGACATGGGCGTGCTGCCAATGGGCGCTGCAACCACGCCTCCATGCAGCTGCGGATGGGAGGTGGGGAAAGATGGCCAACGAGGCATTTGAAGTTGAAGACCTGTAGCTGCGTTACTGACAACCAGATGACGTGTGGAAAAGTTCAGCATCAACAGTTCCAGGTGGGAATGTAGGGAAGGAGCGGGGGGAGGGAGTGGGGGTAAGAGCCGCCGTCTGCAGAAACTTCCTGGTGATAAGAGATGAGACAACCTTGGCTTTAGCCTTGGCTGGCTGGGGAGCCGAAAGAGAGATAAGCAATGTGATTTGATACAGGCTATGTTAATTTCCAATAGCCTTCTGTCCTGGGTCTCTCTGCTGTAATCCAATGAGTGGCCTAGTTTCCACTTCCAAGCCGGGTCTCCAACTTCTCCCAGTTGTTATCCATAACGCGTAGACGATCCAAAAGCAGCTCTTGCTTGCTTTTGATATCGATCAACACATGAGTCTGAGTGTTCAGAGCCCTGCTACATCCTTCAGAAATCACTAACAGCTTTTCCAAAACATTCGCCAGCGTAGTACGGACTTTTCGATAGATGAGGAAGCCACCAGCTCCGATCAGCAGCATGCCTACTATCATTATTCCAATCATGTAGATGTCCTCCACGTCTTCCACGGAAAGGATGGACAGACACACAACTCGCCACTTGTTCCAAGGGTCGAGGGTGTATCCAGCCGCAAACGTCCCGCTTGGACATGCGGGTTCACCACCCCCGGTTCTTTTCGTCGAAAAAATCTGATCGATAGCACTGAGAGACCAACTAATTAATTCCATTATTCCGGTTTTGGATGAGTTACAGAGAGAGGCTCTTGTTAGGCTCACAAGACCAGACAAAGCAGCAGTTGGGAGAGAGATAAGAAAGGAAGGGAGGGAGAAACAGAGAGTGCGACTGTCCTCGTCGAGAGAAGCAAGAAGAAACAAAACAGCAAAACGCATCATTAAAGGTAGAGCTACATCAGATCTGACTGAACAAGACATTTTCAGACTCAAAAAGCAGATGATTAAAGTTAGAAAACAGCTTAATTTATAGTTTATGATGAGGATTTTTGTTGTTTTTCTCTCCTTTTTATTTGGTTCAGGTTTTTTTCTTTTATCCTCCTCTTTTCTTATGAATTCTTTTAGGGTGGGGTCATCACACATAAATGGGGCGAGAGAGGAAAAAAAAGGGCACTATTGTTCGACACAGCAAGGAGAAAAAACACTGATGTGTTGTTTATGCAAGAAACACATAGTGATGACTGTAAAGAGAGAGACTGGGTTAAAGAATGGGAAGGGGAGGTGATCCTGAGCCACAACACCACGTCCAGTGGTGGAGTAGGTTTCATTTTCTCCAGGACTTTTATTCCCACAAATGTAGAGGTTGAGCATGTGGTAAAGGGCAGGTGTCTATTGGTTAAAGCCCAATGTGATATCCACACACTGGTCTTTGTTAATATTTATGCTCCAACAAACGGTTCAGAGAGGAAGAGCTTTTTAGAAATAGTTAAAGCGAGGTTGGATCGCTGTGGCCTGGAGGAGTTTTTATTCTTGGGTGGGGATTTTAACTGTACTGAATTTGAGTTTTTAGATCGTAATCATGCAGAGCCACACCCGGCTTCCCAGCGCGTTCTGAGACAGCTGATCAGCACGCATGGCCTCGTGGATGTGTGGAGGAGGGTACACGCAGACTGCAGACAATATACTTGGTCCCACCTGACAGAAAAAAAGGATATCATCAGCCAGGCTTGATCGTTTTTACTGTTTTAAACACCATTTTAATGTTTTTAAGCGCTGCGACATAGTGCCAGCTGGTTTTACTGATCATTGTTTGGTTTTGTGTCACTTTGCCATGAAAAACATTTTACCATGGAGTGTGTACTGGCATTTTAACTCAAGTTTGACATTTGATAAAGGTTTTAGTTAGATTTTTAGGTTTTTTTGGAACACCTTTAGACGTAGGAAAGCTGAGTTTAAATGTCTTAAGCAGTGGTGGGACTATGGCAAAACTCAGATTAAACTCTTGTGCCAGCAGCAAACACTCAATGCCACACGTGATGCCTGTGGGTCTATAAAGGACCTGGAGACTGAGATTGTGGAGTTAGAAACTAGTTCTTCCTCTGGAAATCAGGGGGGCATTGAAACCCTCATATTAAGATTAGTTTAGGACACACCTACATAAGGTATAATACTTTCATACAATATTACGGTTACCCTGATGTTTGTATGATCATGCATATAAAATTGTATTCTAAGAATGTTATATTTATAAATAGTGCAAAAAGTTTTTTAAATATACATAGTCTATATTTTCTATATTTTATATTCGTATATAATAGTGTATATATTTTTGTATATATTTATATAGTTAGTACACATGGCAACTGTAAATATATGCGAGACAAATGTCCACTCGCCTACACTGAAATGTATCATGTGACCACCCTGTCCAATCATGTACACTATAAAAACAGGTGTGCCAGAAAGTTACAACCTATGTCTGATGAAGGGCGGTCAGCCCAAAACGTCACGTCTTTTGGTGTTTATTAAAAACTGAATTTGGGAGCAAACTATGCAGTGGTGCGGACCTTCGTTCCTTTATAGCTACTTTGAACCAGGTTTGAACCATAAGCCTGGCTCTACTGAGAACACTTTGATGAAATACCCCCTGGTCCAGGACCTGGAGAGGGAAACCAGGTGCAGTGGACTTCAGTTCTCGCTCTAACTTCCCGTAAATATCCAAATATCTCACAAACAGAACAAGATTTTTATTGAAAAACGCTGCTTATTTGGTTTTTCTGTATTTCTGTTTTGGTTTTAAGTCAGTAAAACAAAATAACCACTGTTTATTTGTTACTATGATTTAGTTTTAAAATGTAATAACCACAAAACGAAGGGTACACAGATAATAACCATCTTTAGCCTGTTTTTATGAATATTCATAAACTACTATCTAACTGCTCCCTGGGTGTCTGTAGTTAGCAGCCCACTGCTACCCCTCTGGGAAAATGGGTCAAAATGCAGAGAATGAGTGAGTGATCAATAAAGTTACATTATTTTATTTATTATTGATCAGTTGATTATCCAGATGCGTCGCTGGTTTGGCTGGTCCTGAGCTCTACGTCTGGTGTCAGCAGTGAAAGTGTGGAGATGTTATCTCTGTGTGGCTACCGTTAGCTGGAGGTTAGCTGTGGGCTACATGGTGCTGTGGTGTGATGGACGTCTGATGGTGGCTCAGAGTGGGAGTTGTTGTGGTAGAATGTTCTCCTGTGCATCAGGACTTAAGGCCTGTCTGAGGGAATGGGTGAGGAAGCTCCATGACTTATTTACCTGTGATGTACCATGGTGATAATTGATAGACAGAAAGACATCATTCCATTATGTTACATGTACCGTAATATGCAATATTACGTTAAGTTGTTTAGATTTAAACTGACTTGTAGAATACCTCTACTCTATTTTCTTCATCAACACTCTAAACACACAGTTTTTATTTATAATTGTAGTTTTAAATTTAGAATGTCTTTTAAATCCTCTTTTTGTGTATTTCTATAAACAGGAGTGCACATAACTGTTTGACTGGTGCTCAGGGAGTATGGAGGACCAAACCTGCCAAATGTATAAATGTATAAATAAATACTGGAATAAATATATAAAAGAATGAATAAATTATTTTACTTTAAATGTGTGAATAAATTAATAAAAGCGAATAAATAAATGGGACATAAATAATTAAATGTCTTAAATTGATTTATACATTTATCTATTTCAACATTTATTTATTTATTCTATTTATTTCCAAATTTCTGTGTCCGTATGCTAATGAGGTAGGAGGGACAAACCTCAGTCTCATTCAGGATTGGTCAACTGAGCGATCCAGATGAACCCAGTACTGAATTGGACTTAATTACAATTGAGTGATGACTTAAATATACTGACTGTTTGAATTTGAGGTTGTATACATATTCATACCTTGTCCTTTTACCTTGTACTTGATTAGGACCTGGTCAGTATGGGGTTTGAACCCATGACCTTGGCATTATTAGCAACACGCTCTGTCTAGCTGAGCTAACTGGACTATGAAGCTCGAAAAATGTGTAAAAATATGGTTACGAGTTAAAATGTTTATGGTTCAAAACACCTAGAAAGTGGGCAGTAGACAATTCTGCAGTACTCATCCCTTAGCTTAAAGCTGCAATATGTAAATTATTTGTTGTGTTATTTGGTCAAAAAATCCATAATCATCTTTGAGCATATTGTAATCCAAAGTGTTCTGAGTGGACAGTGAATCTCTTCTCCTTCTCCAGGCTCTGAAAATGAAGTTGATCAATACAGGATGGATGTCAGCCAATAAGAGATCTTTCTACCTACAGGATGATCCTATGAGCTGTTTAAGCATTACTATTGGCTGCTCAAGCTGCTCATCAAAAGTCAATGTGTGTTCTTGATCTGAGAGTAGAGAAAGTCTCATGGCTTTATATTCCAGCAGAAATCTCTAACGTGACTTTTGTCAAATCAAGAGGAAACATGAAGACTGAGGTGGAGAAGCAACAGAATAAAGGCACAAACATGTTCATGAGGAACAGAGTCACAGAGGTTCCTCTGACTCTGTGTGTGTGGTGGACTTCACTTGATCTGCTTTCAGTCCGTGCACAGTCTGCCCTGAGTCAGAGAGAGAGTGATAACAAACAGCTCAATGTGACAAAGACTAAGGAGCTGATTGTGAACCTGAGGAGAACCAAGAGGCCAGTCAGTCCTGTCTCCATCCAGGGGGTTAGTGTGGACATTGTGGGGGAGTACAAATACCTGGAAGTGGTGATTGACAATAAACTGGACTGGGGGAGGAACACTGACTCCCTCTACAGGAAGGACCAAAGCCGCCTCTATTTTCTGAGACGGCTGAGGTCCTTCAACATCTGCAGGAAAATGCTGAGGGAAGGGACCCTCCGAAGGCGGGGCTATAAATGTCTTGCAAGAAATGAAGGTCAGCCATTTTTTCTCGACTCAACCGGAGTTCATACTGCGTGATAACGAGAGAAGCCGAAATAGATAATAAACATGTGAAGCAGCAATGGTCCGAGGCGGAAACACAGTGCTTTGTGGTGCTGTGGAGTAACGAGGAGGTACAGGAGAAGCTCAACTCTGCCACGCGGAACAAGCCGATATTTGAGAGTCTGCAGCGGGAGATGGCGGCCGCCGGGTACACCCGGACAGTCGACCAACTTTTAAATAAGTTGAAGAAACTCAAAAAGGACTTCCGTGACCAAAAACGAGAGCTTGGGTGCAGCGGCAGTGGAAGGGTGGTCAACCCACATTTAGAAATGTTGAACGCTGTGCTTGGGGACCGCCCAGCCAACGTGTCGACCGGGGCATTGTGCTCGGCTGTGCTTGAGGAAACGGCAACAGAACCCGGTAAGTTTGAATGCTGTTAGCTAGTTGTGAGAATGTTTATCATTAAGCCCCTCTGCTAGCTCGTCAATAGCTTCGTCAGCGGCTGCCATGGGTAATATACTATGTAAACAAACTAACAATACTGTATTTGAACTCATCCTGAAATCTACTAGTAATGACTAACAGTAATGTCTTACTTGTTTATGTCTGTTGTGTTCTGTCTGCATGGACCTATCACTATGTGTCTGAAATAAAGTTTTGATGATGATGGTTTCACATATGCTTTTTGTTTAGGTAAGAGGAAGAGGGACTCGATTGGGGAAGTCCTCCAATATATGGAGAAGTCTGACGAGGTGTTTCTGTTGGAAGGCAGGGAGGACCGTCAACTCTCAAAGGTGATTCTGGAGAGCCTAACAAACATGGACGCCCAGGGATCAAACATTATAGCTCCTGATGGAGGAGCAGGGGAAGAAGTAATGTGCTTTTCCCCCCTGAGAACATGTACATACTGTATAATATTGTAAATAAAAGTTTGTTTGAAGTGATGTGAGTTTTCTCTCTAATTTCAAAGGACATTTTTCATATTTAGTTTTACTAGTCTTCTTCTTCACATGTAGAAAATGCAGTTACTTACAAGTCATATATGTAGTTTTCAAACCGTTGCTGAATATTACCAATTCTCACAATATAATGTAAAATATAGAGACAGTAGTTTAGTAAATATTAACTTAGAATGCGTACATATGTCATTACTACCACTCCTTCCTTGTGAATGATATGGTTTTATTAATTTTGCTGTGATCACATTGACCCACATATGGTAAATTGTGTCTAGGTCTGCATCAGCTGGATTATGTTTAGAATTTCTTTTAACCCGACATTCAAAGTGTTCCGTACTTTACATTCACAGATGTATATTATAGTAATAATATATGTACATACCGGTCAGTTAAAAATGTAGTTGTAGCTTACAGTACAATCACAAATCTATGGTAACCAGATTTTCTTTCTCAGAAATTAGTTTTAGATGTTGTTATACTGTCACATATACAACTAAACAATATGCACCAGCTCAGATATATTGTCACTATTGTTTTTTATGTGTATATAATGTTATTGCTCTTACTTTTTTATTCTGTCACTCTTTAATTCCTGTACTCTAATCTTTAAGGCCCTGATAGAAAGCTTAAATGTTTGTTACAACATATAGCAAATGTAATGTTAGTGTCTTTGCATTTTATTTGTGGACATTTCAGTCGGTGAAGGTCCTAACCCCTTTGTTGAATAAAACAGTATTGGATTGTCATTTTAAATGTATTGAAAAACAGACATTACCCTTTATTATTATTCTTTATTTCAGATGAACAAGACATTTACATTCATGGAAATACATACACATATCAATTTCTTTGGTTCCCAAAGCTGTACAGATAACATTTCCAGCCACATCACAAACCAATTGGGTTATTCTACTTGATTGAAATACTGTATCAAGGCTGCCCTGATGTCAGCCCCCTCTGCATTGCCAGTGTCGGGCAGTGGTTGGACGGGAGCCTGATTGTGTTCCAATCCGGCAGTCCGCCCCTCAATGAAGTTGTCCCCATGCTCTTCACATATGTTATGGAGAACACAGCAGGCCATCGCCATCTTCTTGCTCAGCTATAGCTTACAGTCATTTCTTTATAGGAGACACCTCCAGCGACCTTTTAGTCTCCCAAAAGCCATTTCAACCACAGATCGAGCACTGCTCAGTCTGTAGTTGTACGTGTGCTGCTCAGGGGTCAGTCTGCCTGTGTCTGAAAATGGTTTCATGAGCCAGTTCTGTATTGGGTATGCTGGGTCACCAATAAGGTAATCTGATCTCAACTGTCTGCATGTTTAAAACTGTAGGCTTCAAACTAATAATAAACTGGAATATTAGCATTTCCTGAAGTTCAAGTTAGGATGCATAGCTGAGACCCCCCCCCCCACCCACACACACACATATCAAAGAACGCAGAATCTGTCACGCCATCCACCAATCAGGAGCCAGCAGAAGGAATATCAGTGTGAATTTCACTGTGACATCATCACACACTCTGCTGATGACATCATCAGGAGCTGGTTGCACATCAAAAGACTCAGCAGCACATTGAGAATTCTTTAATGAGGGACAACCTTCTGAGAGAGACACAATAACCCACAAACTCCTTGGACTCAGTGAATTTACTTTATCTCTGTCACTCTGACAACAGTTATATTTTTGATCTAATGATAGAAGTGCATCAGTTCAATGTAAAGAGTCTGGAACAAACATGCTTTGAAGCTCTGAAGGATCATCTCTGTCCAGAAAAATGCATTGGGCTGTGGCAGTTTACTAAAGTCCATTATATTCCCATTTTGTTTCAACTGAAATATGAGGCCTTTCACTTTATCTGTGAGAATTTTGAGGAAGTTTCACTCTGTGAAGAGTTTTTGCAGCTTGCGGTGCAGGAGCTGGCTGATATCCTGGGTCAGGATGACCTTACTGTGACCCAGGAGAGCACAGTTTATCAAAGTGTTTTAAGGTGGATAAACCACATGCCTGAGGAACGACAGGGAGCCATTTCTACTCTGTTACCAAAGGTACGACTGGGGCTGATGGACAAAAGTTACATCACAGACAATGTGCTTAACAATGATGTGGTAAAAACAAACCCTGAGTCCCACCTCTTGGTCTCTAATACCCTTAAAGTCATGTCTCAACCTTCGTTACTCTGCTCTGAGTCTGGGATCAACAACACCTTGTTTTGCCGTCGTTTGCCAAACGCCGTCTTCCTGATGTTTAGAATATTTTCAAAGGCCTTAGAGGCCTTTGACTATAGAACTAACAGCTGGATCACAGTTCACACTCATCCCAGTCTGGAGGATTCCATGACTCACTTACTATTATACAGCACTGTCTTCCTTGGTAGATGCTTCTACATTGTGGGTAGTGGTTTAAGTTGGACCGACCCCTCTAACAGAGTGTGGAGGTATAACCTCGTCACACACACTTTGCAGGAGATGTCACCAATGCAGAAGCCACGGGCCTTAATGAGTGCTACCGTGCTAAAGGGATACATCTACGCTATGGGAGGCTACAGGGATGATTATGAAACCTCACTAAGAACTGCTGAACGCTACCAGCCCAACATCAACCAGTGGACGTTCATTGCATCAATGAATGAAGGGAGGATCAGGGCCAGCTGCACCACACTGAACAACAAGATTTACATATGTGGAGGATGTAGTAATAGAGTACTGAATACTGCTGAGTATTACAACCCAGACACCAACCAGTGGACACTGATCACTCCCATGGGAACACCTCGGTATAAACTTGGAGTCGTTGCATATATGGGCCACATTTATGCAGTTGGAGGCAGATATGGGTCCAAAGATCTGAGGTCTGCTGAGGCTTATGACCCAGTGACCAACACCTGGTACGATGTCCCTGAAATGGTCCACAGACACAGTAACTTTGACATTGCAGTGATGAACAAGCAGATCTTTGTTGTCTCGTGTAGCTCAAGAATAATTGTCGAGTGCTATGACTACACTACAAATACTTGGTCTGTGGTATTTTCTGGTAAGGACCACGATGATGATGATTGGGTGAAATGCTGTGTGATTTCTGGACTTCCCAACATGGCTGAGTACTGTTCACCTCGTGAACCCATCATACCCAGGACACAGGTCTAAAAAAAGTCTAAACTAGATACTGAGACAGAGCAAATGTTATTTTCCATGATCCTAACTGGGAGTGTAACCTGCTCTGACCAGGTCTGTGTGTATCAATAAAAGTGTTTAAAGACATTAGAAGAACTAATGTGTGAATAAATGGATCAGTTCATGTCCCAGCTCAGATGGGATGGTTTTAATTAGTCTGGAACAACCTGAGTTGGTGATGATCTAAAAAAAAATTACTACATTTTAGTGGTGACAACATATAGCAGACGTGTAGATGTACTGAATTTATTTAGAATTAATGTCGTGGTTAGCATGTATTTATTTTAAACATCAAGACAAAACAATGCAATTATGTGACACAGCAAACTATTGAAAAAAATAGAATCCATTTTAACGGTTAGAATAATGCACTATAATACAATATAACACCTACAGGTATTGTGCAATTGTTTCGAGGGAACAATAACAACAATGGTGCAAAATCCAAAAGCGATGCAGAACACTGCAATCAACTGTTAAAATATAAAAGTTTCAGTACAGGGACATTTCTACTTTCCTGTTTGGTTTTACTAGTCAGTAACACAAGGCTTAAAATCAAAGAACATAATATGCAAACAACACCATAGAATTACATAGAATTACATAGAATAGCACAAGATGTAAAATAAAATAAATAAAAATATGGGCAGAAGATTAGCAGGTATAGTTACAGATTTGTAATATTAATATTAAATTACGAGAAAACATGTACAGTAATTGTAAAGGGTGTGTTTAATGTTTATTGTACCTTTTAAATTATTAATAAAAAATAAAAAAATTGGGGGTTGCAATTTGGCACCCCTCCAGCTTTGGTGGTAGAGTTGGTGAGGGGAACAATGATGGGAGTGCACTGAAGAGGGCGATGGTGAAATCCACTATGGAACCAAAATGGCCTTTTATGGAATAGTTTGAACATGGCTGTCATAACAATGAATTTGGTATATTGAACAGCAACTTACCTCCACACAGATCCAAGGTAAAAGGGGGTTTCAGGACCTTCTTCCACACTCCATAGAACTGCACCTTAGCACAAAAGTCTGCCCATCTTCCCTTCATTTCCTCCATGTATTTGCGGTTGGTGCCACCAATGATGCGATGCAGCTCATCCATTGCCTTGGACACAATTCTGTTCAGTTATTACCACTGAGCAGGCTTAATACAGGGCAGACTGCACAGACAGAAACACATAGTACCAAGGACGGAAGTCAAAAAGCTGACATTTCTAGTGTCTTTGAAGCAGGGATATGCATCAAAGAGTTTCATAGGTCAGTCTTCTTCCTTTGTAATATCTGCATCAATGAAAGCCCGTCTAGCCTTGAACTCAAGGTCCAAAATTTGGGCAAAATCGCCTTGGTTGGGTTTTGTGTTGGGATTCTTGTACATTTTGCTCAATGTTTTGTAGTGACTCATCTGCATCCTCAGACTATAAAATAAGACAGTGAGGCAAAGACGTTTCCATGGAAACACTATTACACTAGCATCAGAGAAGATAAATCATAGTTAGTGGCATGTGTATGAATAAAATATAATGCACAATTATATTAGAAAGTCATTACTTACTTCCCCCACTAGGTTTGACAAAACCAGAGAACAGTTATCATAAAGAGTGTAAGGTACACCTATCAGAGGTCAAACTTCACTTCACCTAAAGTCTAAAAAACAATAACAGTTTGAGTAGAGCAGTGTTTTCTTATTGGACTTTCAGATGTTTTTAGGAATGATCAATTACCTATTTCATTTGATCAGCTTAATGTTTTACTTATTGTTAGGAAATTCTAAAAATGTGTTTGATATTGATCATGTGGAAAATGACTGTGTCAGCTGATTTAAGTGGAGACGCTTTTCCTGGGGAAAATAATGAAATCATTTGTAAACACATAAGCAAAATAACAGGAAAACACAGGTCATTATCCAACATTGTGTACATTACAATGTACTCTGGCACATGAGACAGAGGCAAATATAATCTCAGTACAGGTTTAAACTTTTTTAGATGTACACAAATCAGAACTATGACAGAATTGTTCCCACTTTTAGCACAAACCTCCATTTAAACTGTCCTCGCTGAGGTCATCATTGCTCTCAATAATTATGGTTGAACTGCTTGTGTCACCACTTCTGTCACCATCAGTGTCATTGTCTGTGTTGTTTGAGCAGAAGAAACTCTTCTTTAACACCCATCGTTGTGGCGTGGAGCCCTGCCTCTTCCTCAGGGACCTCATATTTTGGAGTCACTTGTACATTTTGGTGTAGATGGTCAACTATGGTGAAATATTATTAATAATAATAACAGTAATAAGTGTTTTTTCTTCTTGCTGTCCCACCCAAAGTTTAGGTTATTAAAAGAAAAAAAGTTCGGCACTTGTTCCACGGCACTTAAGCAAGGCACTTTTTGCATACAGGGACAGACAACATCCAGCTAACAGTGTGTAACATTAATGTGATCAAAGCTACCAATACAGACGCTAACTTTGCTTAATAATCACCAAATATGAATGAAAAACATGACTTACCCTCCAACACTGACAGTACGGTGTTGTCAAAATCTTCCATGCTGACAGAGTTCTCCTGCTCGCTGAAGCCTTCACACGTAGTACCTGGTAAAGACCCACAGAGTGAGCTAGCTAGCTAAAGTTCACATTGGCTAACGTTAGCTAGCTTGTTTAGCAGCCCCTGTGGAGAACATGTGACAACATACATTTATTTGTTAATATTTCATATCAACCAACTGTCCATCATTTATCTGGGGACATGTCTCATGTTGTAGGTGTTTATCACAGATGTTGATGATGACAGAGGCAGGGGGCTCCCACTTAAAACACTGTGGCCCAAGGCAGTGCTACCTTTACCTCAGTCACAGTGGGTGATATGGGGAAAAAAATCATATCACCATTTATTTTTGTAAAAACACCATCAAAATACAATTTTTTTTCATTAAAATCATTTATTTACCAATAAAACGAACCAATTCACCTACTTAAAATCATCACCCTAAATGGAAAAAAGGAATAAAAGATCATTTAAGACAAGGTCATTTTCAAATATTTTTTTTAAATTGTATGTAAGCAATTTATCAAACTGGTTCCAAGTACAATGAACATCAAACAAAAGATCTGACATGTTCTTATAGTCACACAGTCTTTTAACTATAGTGTTGTTTGCATGGGTTTTTTCCGGGTACTCCGGCTTCCTCCCACAATACAAAAACATGACTATAAGATTGAATGGAGTCTCTAAATTGCCCATAGTAGTGAATGAGAGTGAGTGGTTGTCTGTCTGTGTTGCCCTGTGATGGACTGGCGCCCTGTCCAGGGTGTACCCCCACCCAGCGCCCAATGATAGCCAGAGATTGGCACCGGGAGACCCCCGCGACCCTGTCAAACAGGAATAAGTGGGTCTGAAAATGAATGAACTATAGTGTAGCATTAGCATTAGCATCACTTGCTACATAACAAGGCAGCATATCAGTCTCATGATTTCTATTTGTTATTGAGGTAACACACTCATATTAATAAAATCCTACACCTCATTTTACACAGTTTAGACAATCATATCCTTTACAAGATGAAACAACAATATTCATATCTCTATGTTTTTCATCAAAATGGCAATTGGTGATAAAAATCATTTATTTTTTCATCAATAGTTTAGTTTTTTAGACAAGTCAATTAACCCATCAACATGAATAGTTTTTACCCATTCTTGGGTAAACATTTTGACCCAGCATGGTGTGTATGTGGGGGCAGTGGCTGCCTCTCGCCTTAGAATCTTGGAGACGTCTGGGGGGCTGCTCGGCCCTGGTGGGGGGGGGCTGGGGCTCTTTCTGCTAGCCTGGCTGCATCTTCAGGCCTGGGGCAGTGCTTGGGTTTACAGTAGCGGTTCCTGCACAAACATTGGTCTACAATGTACTGGCCTTGGACTGTGGGATAAAACTGGTACTGGGCTTAACTTTAGACATGTTGATCCTAAATACCTGTTTTAGGTATTACCACTCACTCCTTCTCTCTGTACACAGCCACCACTATTATAGCTAAGCTCCACACTGGTCACCAGACTGGTTTGATTACACAACACAATACGCACAATATACACAACTATAACATCACATCTCACTCTCACTTTAAAATAATCAGCTCTTCTCCACCCTTTCCATTTACTACCTTGACTCCCTCTTCCCTGTTCCCTTCCCCCCATCTAGGTGTAACACTGCCTGTAAGCGCCATTTTATACAGTTAATATGTTTAGGAATAATTCATGCTTATATAGTATATATTATTTTGTATTTCATATTTCGAATATTTTGTTAAAAGTAAAGGATACATTTTACATGTCATATCTTGGTTTAAAAACTATATACATTTATAAATGTTGGGCTATTTACAAAGAAAGCAAGAATGCATGTTCTGCCATAAGAGGGCGCAGTTGTGTTGTCTTTGCCCATGAACAGGATGTTGTTATTTAACCTGTCGAAGAAGAATAAAAAGATGGCTGACGGAGCAACACGGTCATTTTACCGTGCTGCGACGGATAAAGTTGTCCCACGCGTAAAACCAGCCTCAGTGTCAGTCATTTCCCGAAGAGGTTAACCTCAGAACAAAAAAAGAAACTAAGGAACCAAAGATTAGCCTCTACATTAAGTAAAATGACCAGCTCAGGAGCTCGACGGTGATCGCCATGACGACGCAGCAACTGCACAAAAGTAAGATACTCTACTTCTGAAGAAAATAAGACAACAAGGATGTTTGGTCTTCCTACGATGACACTTATGGAGAAAGCTAGCTGTGCTTTGTGTCATAGACCATCATTCATGAACACTTGTTGAAATAGAAGTTGTGTAAAGGAGGAAGCATGGCAGATGACGAGCAGGAACACGCACATGGAGCACAGAGCTGCAGTATTATGGCGGACCTCAAGAGGGCGCCAAAGTCCACGGAAAAAGGCCTGGAAACCTTTTACAGAGACAAATAAGTTTAAGAAGAGGAAAGCTTTCTCTGGTAACTGCAAAGATGAATAAACTAAGTGCTACAGCTGCTATCAGAAGAAGAAAACGATGCTGATCAGTCATATTGGTATCAACCAAAAAAGGAAAACTTCATCAATTCATGATAGATGCTGAGAAATGGACCATCGATGCACGGCAGCAACAGCAGGACGACGTGAGACCAGACGACAGCGTGTCTTCAAAAGGTGGATCGAGAAGGACCGGATCCAGCTGCAGTAGTTCAACGTCATCATCTGCACGTCGCAAGGAACAAGCGGAAAGAGCTTCTCTGATTGTAAAGGCAGCGAAGTTAAAGGAAAAACAAGCTTTGGAGATGGAAGAACTGAAGTTAAAGGCAAGGAAGGAGCAGTTGGAAATCGAAATCGCAGCTTCTACTGCAAAGATAATGGCTCTGGAGGAGTGTGAGTACGAGGACGGTGAAACCAAAGGTGTAACTTACCAGCGGGATGAAATGTCTCAAGGTTTACCCCCAGTTGTTACAAATAAACAGTCAATACTCACCCAAGCATACCACAGTACCAGGTTAAACAGGAGATTCCAACTCAAAGAATTGAAATGAAACACTAATGTTGGTTTGTGTGAAGTAATTTTAAAACAGAATGACATTACAGAGATGTTGGTTAAGCAGCAAAAACTCCACAAATTTACCTCAGAGAGATATTCCCATTTTTAGTGGTGATCCTTTAGAGTTTAAATCATTCCTTAGAGCTTTTGACCATACAAGCAGTAGCAAAACTGATAATGACAGTGACAAGATTTACTATCTTGAACAGTTCACAAGAGGTGAGCCTAGAGACCTAGTCAAAAGTTGCCAACACATGAGCTCTCAGAAAGGCTTCCACGAAGCAATGAAACTCCTAAATTATCATTACGGTAATGAAATCAAAATCGCAACAGCTTATCTGATGAAGGCCGTAGACTGGCCACAAATAAAATCAGACGATGCTAAAGCTCTCCATAGTTACTCACTCTTTCTAACCAGTTGTAACAATGCTATGCATGATATTAACCATCTTGAAGAACTAGATAATCCAACAAACCTCAGAGTCATAGTTTCCAAGTTACCATATAAAATTAGAGAGATGTGGAGGGTCTCAGCTTTTGACATTCAGGAAAACTTAAATAGAAGAGTTAGGTTTTCAGATTTAGTGAAATTGGTAAACAGACAAGCTAAGATAGCTTCAGATCCTTTATTTGGTGACATCAAGGATGCTGATGACAAAGGCAAGCAATACTCAAAACCAAACAAGATGTTTAGACCAAAGAGCAGTGCATTTGCTACCTGTGTGGCACCTGCAATAAAGGAAAGGTCTGCAGACGCTAATCAATACAATATGCGTCAGACAGTTGATGCATTTCAAAAGCCGCGCGCGTTTTGTGATAAAAGCCACTCACTCGCTGACTGTCAGAAAATAAGAAAACTACCTCAAAAGGAGAGAGTAGAGTTCCTAAAGGGAAAAGGACTTTGTTTTTCATGCTTAACACAAGGACATTTAAGTAAAGACTGTAAGAAACGAATCCAATGTGATTACTGTTCTAAAAGACATCCTAGTATGCTCCACTATAATAAAACAGCGGATGTAACAGTAAAAAACAAACCCAGAGATGACACTGAAAACTGAGACGCTGAAGCTTTAAGCCCTATCCCAATCACAGGTGGATCATGTGGTGCGACTGGGGCCGGAAATAGCAGTCGAGTTTTGGCTATTGTGCCAGTTCATGTTAAACTTAAGAAAAATAATAAAACAATAGACACTTACGCTTTTTGGACAATGGCAGTGAAGCAACTTTCTGCTCAGAGAAGCTTATGAGACAACTTGGGATAGAAGGGAAGAAAACTCAAATCCTTCTCCGCACTATGGGTCAGCAAAAGTTAGAGCCAAGTTACATAGTTTCAGGCTTAGAAGTAAGTGGTGTAAAAGAGAATGCGTACATCGATTTACCCGATACGTACACGCATAAAGACATTCCAGTTCAAGAAGAGCATTCCATGCAGACGGACATAGATAAATGGCCTCATCTGAACGGAGTAAAACTGCCTGAAATAGATGCAGATGTTGGACTTTTGATAGGAGGCAAACGCTCACAAGGCAATGGAACCCTGGGAAATTATTCACAGCATAAATGATGATCCCTATGCAGTTCGTACGGTCCTAGGATGGGTTATCAATGGCCCTTTAAAAGGAAATGACTCTGAAAACGAACAAATTGCTTATGTTAATCGCATATCAATGTCAGAAATTGAGACATTGTGTGTAAAACAGTTTAACCACGACTTTCCAGAAAAGGCCTCTGAAGAGCGCCATGAAATGTCGCGAGAGGATGTACAATTCATGAACTCTGTTAAGGACATGCTTAAAAAGGTTGAAGGTCATTATTGCATAGGCCTTCCTTTGAAAGATCAGTCTGTTCAACTACCCAACAACCGAAAGCTAGTTGTACAGAGAGCAGAGAGCCTCAAAAGAAAAATGCTAAAAAACAAAGATTTTCACAAAAACTACACAGCATTCATGTCCGACCTCATAGACAAAAAATATGCTGTGCCAGTGAAAAATGAACAACTTGAACGTGATGATGGAAGATTATGGTATATACCTCACCATGGGGTGTACCACCCACAGAAAAGAAAGCTTCATGTTGTTTTTGACTGTGCAGTCTCATTTCAGGGCAAGTCACTGAACGAGGAACTCTTACAGGGTCCTGATTTGACAAACACATTAGTCGGAGTTTTAACCCGCTTCAGACACGATCACATTGCTTTAATGTCAGACATCGAGGCCATGTATCACCAAGTTAAGGTCCCACCAGAGGACACAGACATGTTACGCTTCCTCTGGTGGCCGGAAGGAAACCTTGATGAACCACAGGAGTTCAAAATGACTGTGCATTTGTTCGGTGCAACATCTTCACCGAGTTGCGCCAACTTTGCCTTAAAAAGAACAGCAGAGGATGCCACACACGAAATGTCACCTCTGGCGATTAGTGCAGTGCAGAACATTTTTTACGTAGACGATTGCCTTTTGTCAGTGTCAAATGAAAGTGAAGCCTGCGCTCTAGTTAAGGAGCTAACAGAACTATGTGCAAGTGGAGGTTTTCGTCTTACGAAATGGAATAGTAACAGCAGAGTTGTTCTGGCCTCCATTCCTGAAACAGAAAGAGCATCAGAGGTTAAGGCATTAGACCTCTGTCATGACAACCTTCCAGAAGAACGAGTCTTAGGAGTTAACTGGTGCATTGAAACCGACTCCTTCAAAATCAAATCAATGAGAAACCAATGACACAAACCAGGCGGGGCACTGTCGTTTGTAAGTTCAATCTATGATCCCTTAGGGTTTCTTTCCCCAGTTATTCTTCCAGCTAAAATGATATTGCAGGAGCTGTGTGGAAAGAAAGTTTCATGGGACGAGGACATACCAACGGACATGACTAAGAAGTCAAAACAGTGGCTATCGGATTTTGCAAAACTACGAGGATTTACAGTGGACAGATGTTTTAAGCCAGTTGGATTTGGAAATGTCACATCTTCCCAACTGCATTATTTCGCAGATGCGAGCGAGAGAGGTTATGGCGTGGTAACATACCTTCGTGTCAGAAATGAAAAGGGTGAGGTCCATTGCTCATTTGTAATAGGCAAATCAAGTATCACCTTTGAAACAAACTACCATTCCTAGATTAGAGCTTACAGCGGCTGCTGTAGCCGTAAAAATCGATAAAATGATGAGAAACGAGCTGAAAATTCAACTGAAGGAATCCACATTCTGGTCTGACAGTACCACAGTTTTGAGGTACATTGCAAATGATGGGGCCAGATTCAAGACTTTTGTTGCAAATCGGGTATCACTTATCAGAAATCACTCAGAGGTCAATCAGTGGAGGTATGTAAACTCAGAGTTAAACCCTGCTAATTACGCATCTAGGGAATGAAAGCCAGCGATTTCCTCTCAAACAAATCCTGGATTCAAGGACCGGACTTTCTGAGAAAGGACTGTAAACATTGGCCGTTGTCACCAATAATCTCAATGGACATTCATAATGATGCAGAAGTGAAGGTTATGAGTGTTAATGTTGATATTGTGCAAACTGATCCAATCAGTCAACTCATTTTCTATTATTCAGATGGGTATAGATTTAAAAAGGCTATCTCATGGATGTTGAGATTTAAACAGCTACTTCAAAAACTGTCACATGAACGCAAAACTTTGTCAGCCAGTGATAGTCAAAAGAAAAGGTCTAAGAAAGTGCAAAGGTCAAACAAAGATGGAGGTTACTTAACAGTCACAGAACTAGAAAATGCAGAGCTGGAGATTATTAAGTTTTCTCAAAAACAAGGTTACAAAGATGAAATCCTATCTTTACAAAAAGGTCAAAAGGTTAAAAGGACTAGTCATATTGTGAAACTAGATCCTGTTTTGGACAATGGTATTCTAAGGGTTGGTGGAAGGTTAGATAAATCTGCTTTACCATCCAGTGTGAAACACCCTGTAATACTTCATCAGGACCACTATGTGTCTTCTTTGATTTTTAGACATATTCACAAACAAACAGGTCACAGTGGTAGAAACATAATGCTGTCCAAATTGAGAGAAAAATATTGGATTCCAAAAGCTCACGCAGCTCTCAGAAAGTATTGTTAAAATGCGTACCATGTAAAAGGTTGTCAGCTAAACCTGGTGAACAAAGAATGGCAAACCTGCCACAAGACAGACTTGAAACAGACAATCCCCCTTTCACAAATGTAGGGATAGACTATTTTGGACCTTTCGAGATTAAATGTGGCAGAAGTTACGTGAAAAGGTATGGTGTTTTGTTTACGTGCCTTACCACAAGAGCAATTCACATAGAGGTTGCTCACTCACTTGAAACAGACTCTTGCATTAATGCATTCAGAAGATTTGTGGCTAGAAGAGGCCAAGTCTCTGTCATGAGATCAGATAATGGTACAAATCTAGTAGGTGCAGAAAAGGAAATGCGTGAAGCAATTAAAGGTTGGAATAAGTCTAAAATTGCTGAGTTACTGTTGCAAAGAGGTGTTACATGGACATTCAATCCACCAGCTGGGTCACATTTTGGTGGGATTTGGGAATGGCAAATACGTTCTGTCAGGAAAATCCTTATCCAGTTACTGAGACAACAGATTCTTGATGATGAACGTATTCACACTTTGTTTTGTGAGGTGGAGTCTATTATAAATGATAGACCCATTACAACAGTTTCTAATGACACAAATGACATAGAAGCATTAACTCCAAACCATTTGCTTCTCATGAAAAGACAACCTGTGTTGCCACCTGGTTTATTCCAAAAGGAAGACTTGTACTCAAAGAGACGGTGGCGTCAAGTTCAATACTTGTCTGATATTTTTTGGAAACGTTGGACCAAAGAGTATCTTCCGCTTTTGCAGGAGAGACAAAAGTGGTTAAATGTGAAAAGAAACCTGTAACCTGTTGATGTTGTTCTTCTTGTGGATGATAGTGCACCTCGAGGTTCATGGTTAATGGGAAAGGTTGAAAAAACAATCTGTGATTCAAATGGTCTTGTGAGAAGAGTTTTTGTTAAGACTAAAAGCAGTGTTTTGGAAAGACCAGTAGACAAACTGTGTCTTTTACTGGAAATGGATGAGTAATGTATTTGTTTAAAGTCATAAGAATGTGGTATACGGTTAAACTGTTGTTCAAGTTACAAAATGATTTAAATGTCTCTTAAGTTGTTTTGGTAATTGTCATGCTATAGCAGTGACAATTAGGGGCCGGAATGTAAGCGCCATTTTATACAGTTAATATGTTTAGGAATAATTCATGCTTATATAGTATATATTATTTTGTATTTCATATTTCGAATATTTTGGTTAAAAGTAAAGGATACATTTTACATGTCATATCTTGGTTTAAAACTATATACATTTATAAATGTTGGGCTATTTACAAAGAAAGCAAGAATGCATGTTCTGCCATAAGAGGGCGCAGTTGTGTTGTCTTTGCCCATGAACAGGATGTTGTTATTTAACCTGTCGAAGAAGAATAAAAAGATGGCTGACGGAGCAACACGGTCATTTTACCGTGCTGCGACGGATAAAGTTGTCACACGCGTAAAACCAGCCTCAGTGTCAGTCATTTCCAGAAGAGGTTAAGCTCAGAACAAAAGAAGAAACTAAGGAACCAAAGATTAGCCTCTACACTGCCCTTTCTTTTTATGTCCTCCTTTATAAAGTATGTCTTACCTTTCCTTATAGGGAGGGCTGGTGATGGTCACATTATACAATAAAATAAATTATTTTATTTAATTAAACTAACAAAACATGCATTGCTGTCTATGGAATATTGCATTTCTTGTAATGTTGACCTTTAACAGCATGTGCAGACAAAGAGAGAAACAAATAGTCATGTTATGTCAAATCTGGAAGTTTTGTTTTTTTTCACAAAATGTGAATGTCAAGTTTTACTCACGTTTTCTAATTATGTAAAGCGTCTTTGTGGATTTGTATAGATCATTATGTAAGTGTTAGAAATTATTCTGATAATAATAATAACAATAATGTAAATATCAATTGCTTGATATAAAAAACACCATATAAGGGGGGCCAAAAGATAACCTGTCCTAGAGCAGCAAAGAGGCTAGTGTTGTCATTGTGTTAGTGGTATTATAACATGTAAAATAAATATATTTACTGTCCTCAAAATAGATGTAATTGTTTTAGCAAAAGTGTGAAATGGTAGAAGTTCTAACATCCATTGTTCCTCACACCAGCCTCACAGTAGATAGTCAGTCACCAGATTATCTGGATACTATTTGGACTTAACACTGTTAAAATCACCTACACCATAAAACAATGAACTTTAAACGTGAGCAGCTTTTACGAGCTAAAACATCCACAGACTGAATGAAAACAGCAGCAGAAAACTGCTGAAATAAATCCTAAACAGTCCTATGTGTGAGGAGACCTGGTCCAGGACCTGTGGAGGAAACCACTGCACCAGTGGACTTCAGTTATCCCTCTAATTTACTGTAAATATCCAAATATCTCACAAACAGAACAAAATTTATTTGGTTTTTGTATTTCTGTTTTGGTTTTAAGTCAGTAAAACAAATAACCACTGTTTATTTGTTATTTTGATTAAGTTTTAAAACGTAATAACCACAAAACAAAGGGTACACAGATAATAACTGTCTTTAGCCTGTTTTTTATGAATATTCATAAACTACTATCTAACTGCTCCCTGGGTGTCTGTAGTTAGCAGCCCACTGCTACCCCTCTGGAATAATGGGTCAAACACAGAGAATGATGAGTGATCAATAAAGTACATTATTTATTTATTATTGATCAGTTGATTATCCAGATGTCGCTGGTTTGGCTGGTCCTGAGCTCTACGTCTGGTGTCAGCAGTGAAAGTGTGGAGATGTTATCTCTGTGTGGCTACCGTTAGCTGGAGGTTAGCTGTGGGCTACATGGTGCTGTGGTGTGATGGACGTCTGATGGTGGCTCAGAGTGGGAGTTGTTGTGGTAGAATGTTCTCCTGTGCATCAGGACTTAAGGCCTGTCTGAGGGAATGGGTGAGGAAGCTCCATGACTTATTTACCTGTGATGTACCATGGTGATAATTGATAGACAGAAAGACATCATTCCATTATGTTACATGTACCATAATATGCAATATTACGTTAAGTTGTTTAGATTTAAACTGACTTGTAGAATACTTGTACCTATTTTCTTCATCAACACTCTAAACACAGTTTTATTTATATTGTAGTTTTAAATTATGAATGTCTTTAAATCCTCTTTTTGTGTATTTCTATAAACAGGAGTGCACATAACTGTTGACTGGTGCTCAGGGAGTATGGAGGACCAAACCTGCCAAATGTATAAATGTATAATAATATTGGAATAAATATATAAAAGATGAATAAATATTTTACTTTAAAGTGTGAATAATTATAAAAGCGATTAATAAATGGGACATAAATAATTAAATGTCTTAAATTGATTTATACATTTATCTATTTCAACATTTATTTATTTATTCTATTTATTTCCAAATTTCTGTGTCCATATGCTAATGAGGTAGGAGGGACAAACCTCAGTCTCATTCAGGATGGTCAACTGAGCGATCAGATGAACCCAGTACTGAATTGGATTTAATTACAATTGAGTGATGACTTAAATAAACTGACTGTTTGAATTTGAGGTTGTATACATATTCATACCTTGTCCTTTTCCTTGTACTTATTAGGACCTGGTCAGTATGGGGTTTGAACCCATGACCTTGGCATTATTAGCAACACGCTCTGCCCAGCTGAGCTAACTGGCTTATGACACTCCACAAATGTGTAAAAATATGATTACGAGTTAAAACGTTTATGGTTCAAAACACCTAGAAAGTGGGCAGTAGACAATTCTGCAGTACTCATCCCTTAGCTTAAAGCTGCAATATGTAAATTATTGTTGTGTTATTGGTCAAAAATCCATAATCATCTTTGAGCATATTGTAATCCAAATGTTCTGAGTGACAGTGAATCTCTTCCCCTTCTCCAGGCTCTGAAAATGAAGTTGATCAATACAGATGAGAATAAAGGCACAAACATGTTCAGGAGGAACAGAGTCCAGAGGTTAGTGTGGACATTGTGGGGGAGTACAAATACCTGGGAGTGGTGATTGACAATAAACTGGAACTGGGCGAGGAACACTGACTCCCTCTACAGGAAGGACCAAAGCCGCCTCTATTTCTGAGATGGCTGAGGTCCTTCAACATCTGCAGGAAAATGCTGAGGGAAGGGACCCTCCAAGGCGGGGCTATAAATGTCTTGCAAGAACTGAAGGTCAGCCATTTTTTTCAACTCGACTGGAGTTCATACCGCGTGATACCCAGAAAAGCCGAAATGGATAGTAAACATCTTAAGCAGCAATGGTCCGAGGCGGAAACACAGTGCTTTGTGGTGCTGTGGAGTAACGAGGAGGTACAGAGAAGCTCAACTCTGCCACGCGGAACAAGCCGATATTTGAGGGTCTGCAGCGGGAGATGGCGGCCGCCGGGTACACCCGGGCAGTCGACCAACTTTTAAATAAGTTGAAGAACTCAAAAAGGACTTCCGTGACCAGAAGCGAGAGCTTGGGCGGAGCGGCAGTGGAAGGGTGGTCAGCCCACATTTAGAAATGTTGAACGCTGTGCTGGGGACCGCCCAGCCAACGTGTCGACCGGGGCATTGTGCTCGGCTGTGCTCGAGGAAACGGCAACAGAACCCGGAAAGTTTGAATGCTGTTAGCTAGTTGTGAGAATGTTTATCATTAAGCCCCTCTGCTAGCTCGTCAATAGCTTCGTCAGCGGCTGCCATGGGTAAGATACTATGTAAACAAACTAACAATGCTGTATTTGAACTCATCCTGAAATCTACTAGTAATGACTAACAGTAATGTCTTACTTGTTTGTATGTTGTGTTCTGTCTGCATGGACCTATCACTATGTGTCTGAAATAAAGTATTGATGATGATGGTTTCCCATATGCTTTTTGTTTAGGTAAGAGGAAGAGGGACTCGATTGGGGAAGTCCTCCAATACATGGAGAAGTCTGACGAGGTGTTTCTGTTGGAAGGCAGGGAGGACCGTCAACTCTCAAAGGTGATTCTGGAGAGCCTAACGAACATGGACGCCCAGGGATCAAACATGATAGCTCCTGATGGAGGAGCAGGGGAAGAAGTAATGTGCTTTTCCCCCTGAGAACATGTACATACTGTATAATATTGTAAATAAAAGTTTGTTTGAAGTGATGTGAGTTTTCTCTCTAATTTCAAAGGACATTTTTCATATTTAGTTTTACTAGTCTTCTTCTTCACATGTAGAAAATGCAGTTACTTACAAATCATTATGTAGTTTTCAAACCGTTGCTGAATATTACCAATTCTCACAATATAATGTAAAATATAGAGACAGTAGTTCAGTAAATATTAACTTTAAATGCACACGTCATTACTACCACTCCTTCCTTGCGAATGATATGGTTTTATTAATTTGCTGTGATCACATTGACCCACATATGGTAAATTGTGTCTAGGTCTGCATCAGCTGGATTATGTTTAGAATTTCTTTTAACCCGACATTCAAAGTGTTCCGTACTTTACATTCACAGATGTATATTATAGTAATATATGTACATACCGGTCAGTTAAAATGTAGTTGTAGCTTACAGTACAATCACAAATCTATGGTAACCAGATTTTCTTTCTCAGAAATTAGTTTTAGATCTTGTTATACTGTCACATATACAACTAAACAATATGCACCAGCTCAGATATATTGTCACTATTATTGTTTTTATGTGTATATAATGTTATTGCTCTTACTTTTTTATTCTGTCACTCTTTAATTCCTGTACTCTAATCTTTAAGGCCCTGATGGAAAGCTTAAATGTTTGTTACAACATATAGCAATGTAATGTTAGTGTCTTTGCATTTTATTTGAGGACATTTCAGGCGGTGAAGGTCCCAACCCCTTTGTTGAATAAAACAGTTTGGATTCTCATTTTAAATGTATTGAAAAACAGACATTACCCTTTATTATTATTCTTTATTTCAGATGAACAAGACAATTACATTCATGGAAATACATACACATTCAATATCTTTGGTTCCCAAAGCTGTACAGATAACATTTCCAGCCACATCACAAACCAATTGGGTTATTCTGCTTGATTGAAATACTGTATCAAGGCTGCCCTGATGTCAGCCCCCTCTGCATTGCCAGTGTCGGGCAGTGGTTGGACGGGAGGGTGATTGTGTTCCAGTCCGGCAGTCCGCCCCTCAATGAAGTTGCCCCATGCTCTTCACATATGTTATGGAGAATACAGCAGGCCATCGCCATCTTCTTGCTCAGCTCTAGCTTACAGTAATTTCTTTTTAGGAGACACCTCCAGCGACCTTTTAGTCTCCCAAAGCCATTTCAACCACAGATCGAGCACTGCAGTCTGTAGTTGTACGTGCACTGCTCAGGGTCAGTCTGCCTGTGTCTGAAAATGGTTTCATGAGCCAGTTTGTATTGGGTAGCTGGGTCACCAATAAGGTAATCTGATCTCAACTGTCTGCATTTCAAACTGTAGGCTTCAAACTAATAATAAACTGGAATATTGACATTTCCTGAAGTTCAAGTGAGGATGCATAGCTGAGACCCCCCCCACCCACACACAGATATCAAAGAACGCAGAATCTGTCACGCCATCCACCAATCAGGAGCCAGCAGAAGGAATATCAGTGTGAATTTCACTGTGACATCATCACACACTGCTGATGACATCATCAGGAGCTGGTCACACATCAAAGGACTCAGCAACACATTGAGAATTCTTTAATGAGGGACAACCTTCTGAGAGAGACACAATAACCCACAAAACTCCTTGGACTCAGTGAATTTACTTTATCTCTGTCACTCTGACAACAGTTATATTTTTGATCTAATGATAGAAGTGCATCAGTTCAATGTAAAGAGTCTGGAACAAACATGCTTTGAAGCTCTGAAGGATCACCTCTGTCCAGAAAAATGCATCGGGCTGTGGCAGTTTACTAAAGTCTGGTATATTCCCATTTTGTTTCAACTGAAGTATGAGGCCTTTCACTTTATCTGTGAGAATTTTGAGGAGGTTTCACTCTGTGAAGAGTTTTTGCAGCTTGCGGTGCAGGAGCTGGCTGATATCCTGGGTCAGGATGACCTTACTGTGACCCAGGAGAGCACAGTTTATCAAGTGTTTTAAGATGGATAAACCACATGCCTGAGGAACGACAGGGAGCCATTTCTACTCTGTTACCAAGGTACGACTGGGGCTGATGGACAAAAGTTACATCACAGACAATGTGCTTAACAATGATGTGGTAAAAACAAACCTGAGTCCCACCTCTTGGTCTCTGATACCCTTAAAGTCATGTCTCAACCTTCGTTACTCTGCTCTGAGTCTGGGATCAACAACACCTTGTTTTGCCGTCGTTGCCAAAGCCATCTTACTGATGTTTAGATTTTTTCTAAGACCATAGAGGCCTTTGACTACAGAACTACAGCTGGATCACAGTTCAGACTCATCCCAGTCTGGAGAATCCATGACTCCCTTACTATCTACAGCACTGTCTTCTTGGTAATGCTTCTACATTGTGGGTAGTGGTTTAAGTTGGACCGACCCCTAACAGAGTGTGGAGGTATAACCTAGTCACACACACTTGGCAGGAGATGTCACCAATGCAGGAGTCACGGGCCTTAATGAGTGTTACCGTGCTAAAGGGATGCATCTACGCTATGGGAGGCTGCAGGGATGATTGGACCTCACTAAGAACTGCTGAACGCTACCAGCCCAACATCAACCAGTGGACGTTCATTGCATCAATGAATGAAGAGAGGATCAGGGCCAGCTGCACCACACTGAACAACAAGATTTACATATGTGGAGGATGGAATAATATAGAGTACTGAATACTGCTGAGTATTACAACCTGACACCAACCAGTGGACACTGATCACTCCCATGGGAACACATCGGTATGACTTGGAGTCGTTGCATATATGGGCCACATTTTTGCAGTTGGAGGAAGCGATGGGTCGAGATATCTGAGGTCTGCTGAGGCTTATGACCCAGTGACCAACACCTGGTACGATGTCCCGAAATGGTCCACAGACATAGTGCTTTGGCATTGCAGTGATGAACAGAAGATCTTGTTGTTTCTTGTAGCACAGGAAACAGAATGTTGAGTGCTATGACTACACTACAAATACTTGGTCTGTGGTATTTTCTGGCATGGACCACAAGATTGGGGAGATGCTGTGTGATTTCTGGACTTCCCAACATGGCTGAGTACTGTTCACCTCATAAACCCATCATACCCAGGACACAGGTCTAAAAAAAGTCTAAACTAGATACTGAGATGGAGCAAATGTTATTTTCCATGATCTAACTGGGAGTGTAACCTGCTCTGACCAGGTCTGTGGTGTATCAATAAAAGTGTTTAAAGACATTAGAAGAACTAATGTGTGAATAAATGGATCAGTTCATGTCTCAGCTCAGATGGGATGGTTTAATCAGCCTGAGTTGGTGATGATCTAGAAAAAAATACAAAATTTAGTGTGACAACATATAGCAAACGTGTAGATGTACTTTTTTAATTATAATTAATGTAGTGGTTAGCACATATTTATTATAATATCAAGACAAAACAATGCAATTCTGTGACACAACAAACCATTGAAAAAAAGAACCTAATTAACATATAGAATAATGCACTGTAATACAATATAACACTACAGGTATAGTGTAATTGTCTCAAGGGA
>NW_021145227.1:853564-901757 GCF_900634775.1 Gouania willdenowi | reverse complement strand
TAACATGTGAGACCTAAGGACACTGAGGGAAAACTTGTGGCGTAGCTAGCCAAGTCAGGCACAAAACAACTTATTCAAAGGCATTGCAAACAAAAACAAACACAGCAGACCTGAGAAAATGTTGCTTGACATTCACCTATTTTTCAATCAATGATTTCCATTCAGCGATTGCTTTCCTATATGTGCTAGTAGCATCTTGATCATGAAGAGTTTATAGAGAAGCAGTGCCGTGCATCAAAACGTTCATTGACATTGTCTTTTATTATTAACTTATCAGGTTGGAACTAATGAATTGAACCAAGAGCGTTATCAACAGATACCAACGCTCAGAAATTAACATGATTTAGATCACGTTTGAATCCATGTACCCTTCATTCTTTGGTTATTTCATTTCAAAACCAAACTAAAACTGAATTTTTTTTAAATGAATTTTAAACCAGAAACAGAAAAACGTAAAAACCAAATTCAGAAAAAAACGGTGTATTTCTGATTGGTTTCAAAATTACAATTATCAAAATAACAATGGCAACATATTTTATTGTTTTGTTTGTTTGTCTTTTTTAGGTGACGACAGTTGCAAACACTGCAGCTTCTCTGTAAACTTGTAATAGAGAATAAGAACGCTACGTCAACTGTATAAACTATGGAAGTATATCTGTACCATCATTCAATTTAAAATCCATTAACAGAAATGCTTTTTCATTTTCAGAATATAGCTGCATTTTTCAACTCATAAATAAAAATGAATAATAAATCATCCAAATTGCATTTTCATTTTCTTCTTCTCTTAAACAAGACGCTCTGGTGGGAGGAGTCAATGCAGACTGGAGAAGAATTACAAACGGTGGAAAATCAGATCATTTCAGGTCAAAATAATGTGAGCAGCTGATTTTCTGAGGGTGCACAGATCCTAGATGACTAAGATAGTTTATAAATGTGATGACTGGACTACAATAGAGTTACACAGAAGTAGTTTGATATTTGTGTATATATATATATATATATATATATATATATATATATATATATATATATATATAATGCCATAAGATTAAGCATTTAGATATTATATATAACATTTAGATTTAAACATTTAGATTTAACGTTTATATATAAGATTTAACATTTAGACATAACATATAACATTTAGATTTAGATTTAACATTTAGATATAACATACCATTTAGATTTAGATTTAAATATTTAGATTTAATGCTTTTTTTTTTTTTACCTCTATATATGTGGTTAAATGTTGTGTTAAATGTAGGAAAATGTGCTTCACGTGCTGCTTCCTGTCAGACAGGAAGTCTGTGATCCACCTGCAGGTGGAGTAGTTATGATCATAAACAGACTATTTATTATTAATGTAGGTTTTGTTTCAGATTTATTTTAATAAAAAGTTATTTCCTCCATGTTGAGCTACTTTTTTCCTCCACCTGGTTTTACTGTATCCCAAGCTGATGATATTTGAGCCAAAAACACGTGGACCAAACATGTAAATTTCAACTTAGCATCTGAAACGTAATCCTTGGTTACACATATTTAAATATAAATTTCCATACAATACATCTGAACCAAATATTTCCAGTATCTGAATCAAAGGGAAAATCAGATCATTGTGGTCAGGTGCAAATGAGGAAAATCATCAAAGAAAGAAGGATATTTTCTGTTGTTATGGTGACTGGCTTATTTCAGTTTGATTTTATCAGAGAACAAAAGGTTTGAAATGTTTCCCTATCCTGACTCTCACAATGTGACGTCCAACTGGAGTGAAGGACCAGAGGAAAGTGGACATTGTGGGGACATGATAGCAGGCATTACAGTCTGGACGACCTTCAGCGCTCTCTTCTCTGTGGTTGGATGTCCTGCTTGTGCTGCTGTTCTCTGGGAGTTGTTCAAAAGACACAAAAGAGGAAACTATGTCACCCCCAATGATGTCTTCATGATCAACATCACCATCATGGACCTGCTCTTCTTGTTGTTCATCCCTCTTGGGTTGTTTAACTTCCTTTTCTGGCTTTTCCAGCCTGTCCAGATGTGGAGTGACTTTCTGTATGATTTAAACCTGACTGGACGACCTCTTCTCACGGCCTGCATGTGTTTTGACTCCTACCTGGCAGTGGTCCACCCAGTCTTTTATCGCACCCACAGGAGTCCAACTTTTGGCATCCTCATGGCTGCTGCAGTGTGGGCCATCACTTTAGCTAAAGGAACCATTTCCATAGTCATAGATGAGCTGAACCACAGTCCCTGGGCCATGTTTATGTATGTCATAGCTCTCCCTGTCATCATCATCTGTAACTCCTCAGTACTGTGGACGCTGAGGAAGTCTCACAGTGGAAGGACGGGTCTCCACCCAATGAAGAAGAAGGCTCTGCAGATCATCACCAACAGCATGATAGTGACCGTCGTTGTTTACCTTCCTCCTGTGGTGGTTTACATCTTTGGTCCTTTGATCTTCAGTGATGATAAAATGTATGATTGTTATTTAGCCATTCCTATTCTGGTCATGCCAACAGCTGGGAGTGCCATCATGCCTCTGCTATACCTGGGCAACATGAGAGGTTTCTGCTCAGGAATCTAACAGGAGATCAGACCTGTTCATAGAATATATGCTTTCTCTTAGGGATGGGCCATATTATCAAATGTTATATTGGTTTTTCAACAAATATTGAATAAATACTGTATGTGCTGTTGTTTAAGACAACATAATAAAAACAGAAAAAAAACAATGATATCTGACCTGTTCTTAAAACATTTACATCAGATTAGAATATATGCTTTCTGTTAGAGATGGGCCATATTATCGGACCACAGATATTAGCCATAAAGTGTCATATTGGTCTCCATCGGTATTGGTTTTTCCACAGAAATAGAAAAAAATTCCAACATGTGCTGTTGTTTAAGACAACAGAATAAAAATGAAAATGGAAAATATTTGAAAAAATAATACATAAATAAATTAAAAATAATGAATTGATTAATCAATAAGAAAAAAATATTCAAAATCAAACATGACTTTTTCCATTACTGAAGAAATTGGAAATTTAGCATTTAACAATATCGGCTATCAGCAAAAAGCTATAATATCAAACATCTCTACTTTCTATACAGTAGCACATATTATAATAAATACAATGTTATTTAACAGGACAATCCACTCCTAAGGTAAAATCAATGAACTCATCTAGACCAAATAAAGAATGAAAAATGCATTAACATTTACCAAACAACTTTATATTAGCATTAGCAATATTGAGAGGTAAGCAAAATGTTCAAATTTACTTTGAAAAACAGTTATTTGCGTGTGCGTGTCTATCTATCTATCTATCTATCTATCTATCTATCTATCTATCAAATAATAAAAGCACACACCCAGACACTATATTAACCAATGACAGGCTTCTATTCTGTTTTCCACTTCCTGGTTTAACAAACAAAGCACAATAAATCACATAGAGCAATGAGTGACAAACACTATGAATACATGTGTTTGTGGATTTAAATCATACTAACAGTTTAGATCAGTGGCGGATGCTTTAAGACTACAAGGGAACCTCAGCTTCCCCTAAAATCAGTGGTCAAATATGTAGTGTTGTGTGTACATTTCATTGACTAAATATATGACAGAACACATGTATGTTTAGTTCAGAATCAGCTTCTTATAACAGGAAACTGACAGTGACAGCGTGACGTTCTTCATTCATTACCGCAGCGTCACAGTGTTAATAAACAGTGGTGAAGTTCAGCTTCAATTGACTTCAATGGGACAGGATTTAGTGGTTGATCCACTGCAGTCAAACTAGACGCTCATTGGATAAATGCTCGGTTATGACGCACTTAGTCCCGCCCATCGGACGCCGGGATTCACAGGAGGTCTATGGAGCAGTGGGCTGGATCTGTCTGTTCCGGACGCTGGAATAATGGATGATGATTGGATGATCTCTCTCAGGCTAATTCAATTTTGATTGACAGCGAAATGAGCCAATCAGAGAGTATGACGTTGTAAGCACACAGGCGGGTTTTTCAAATATTTCAGTCCGTTGCTCTGTGTTGACACGGAGACTTTGCTGATCCTCTCATAGCGAATTAACTTCTGACAAACCTAGTGTCTGTTTTTGGTGTTTGTGGAGACTGTTACTGCTTGTGTTGTAAGACTCCTGGTTGGTACGACAGGGTCACAGATCATTTTCTTTTAAAGGAATGTAGGGTAGAATTCACATTTAAATAAACAGATACATTTTCTGAAGTAGGCAGAAAAAGAGTAACTAGTTCCCGTTAGTTACTTCATTAACAAAGTAACTCAGTTACTATTTTAATTACTTAACCAAAAAGTAATGCGTTATTGGAAAAAGCAAACTTTTGAGTTGCTTAGAATTAAAGAATGTATTATTTATTTTGGGTCATTTGTGTCCGTACAGCTTCATATCAGTGCTGTAATAATATAATAATCCACTGTTGATCAACTGCTATAAAACAACCATAAATGATGTGCATATAAAGCACAAAACAGCTGCTCCAAAATTAAAACAGTAATTTTTCAGCCTTAGCACAGTAATGTAAAGTAAGCTGTGCATATTCCAGGTGCACATTCTGCTGATGAAAATAAATGTGGAAAAACAAATTCACAGCATTTTTCTCAGCTACACAATGCTAAACATATCAGGTTAATGAGCTGCTGTTAGCAGTGACTCAGCAGTAGCGACAGGCTTCCTATTTACAACAACATACCGTGCAATAGTTTGGCTGACCTGTCCCTGGATAACAGTCACAGTCCTTTAAAATCCAGCCGCAGCGTTAGCTTAGCTTCACTGATGCATCTTTTGGAGACAAAAATAATGCTCATATTTCCACTCTGAGAAGATCGTCCTGCTCTCGCTTTGACTCGCCATGATTGGTACATGTGATGTAAACAGAGACACGCTGGCAATGCTTCATCTTCTACTGTTTTACTGTGTCTGGCACGGTGTCCCGCAAAAAAATGTAGCTCCACTGTAAACAGGAAGTACACTCCAGCTAGCAAAGTAACGGACAAACGCACCATATTGTACTGGTAACTGCATTATTTCTTTAGAAATATATTGCGCTACAGTACTAGTTACTGTCAAAAGTGACGTTGGTCACACTGGTGCCAGCACATGCGACACACACACACACGCACGCACGCACGCGCGCGACACACACACACACACACACGCGACACACACACGCGACACACACACACATACACACGTGACACACACACACACACACACACACACACAGCACATTTGATGAAGCAGCAGAGATGGCGAGCGTTGTCATTTTTAAGGTGACGATACAAACACTACTTTAAATTAATTGTGGTCAAAGGCAAGAACGTACATGTGAAGTGTACATTATATCAAGGAGTGAAGACTTTGTTGATATTCGTTGTAAGCAACTCAAATTTAATGAAGCACCTCACGACACACGCATCTAAAAAAATCTGAATTATTTGACATGTAGCAACTTTTTTTTTTTCTAACAGTAACGCAAATAGTTACTTTCCTTGGTAATGAGTTACTTTTATTATAGAGTAATTCAGTTACTAACTCAGTTACTTTTTGGAACAAGTAGTGAGTAACTATAACTAATTACTTTTTTAAAGTAATGTTCCCAACACTGACTATAACCTTTGATTCAAATGCATTAATAGTTGTATATGATTGGATTCTAAATAAAGTCAATGTTCTCATCCTTCTCCTCATCAGGACCATTACGTGGTTAGAATGTTTCTACACACCTGTCCTAACAGATGACCATGTTTGTCTTTCATAATTTCCATGGAAACATGACCACTGTGCAAAGCATCATTTCCATGGAAACAGGATCACATGTAAATCTGTGCAGATTCCTACCTTCCTCTCAGTTATTGGATATGTTTCCTCTTTCAAAGCTTTTACACATTTCTGATGGACATTTGTGTTTTCTGTTGGATTTTTCTGAAAAGATGATATAAAAAAACACTCCACATGTTATTGATTGAAATATGAAGTTAAAATCCTTTTTTATTGGTTGTTGTACGATACAAAAAGATTCAGTACACAGGTATTAAACTTAATTTTACAAGAAGAAACCCAAAAAATACAAGATATCATCTTGAGTCATTAATGAGGAAAATATATCCTGTAAGTGATTATTAATTAAGTAAATTATTCAGCAAAATATTGACATTAACACATTTGTTTTTGTTTAGCATCACAGATTGTGACCATCCTGCAGTCGATTAAAACGTCTATAGTTCAGTTTGAGCTGTTCTATGATGGTGGAATAATCTCTCGAGGTGTTTTGCATATAACTTTTGATAGGATTGTATCATTTACATGGGACCATGTTTTATCTCCACTAAATGAGTATAGGCCTTTCCAACAGGAGCAGAACCGTATCTGTGCATCTTATGGTTCCTGAGATACAACACATTTTAGAACACTTTAAAGTTCAAAGTGCTGTGGATGGAACCAACACAGTCTCATCCTCAACTCATCACATATTGACTGTCAGTCAGGACCCCTTAGTGTCACTGTTCTACACACAGGGTACCCCTTTGGTGTTCATTTTCAACGCTGAGGGTCTGTATGACAGGTCATGTGTAACGGTCTGATGACAGGTCATGTGACTGCTGACTCTTCAATGAAAAACATGGTGGACATCTTGTATATTTTAGTGGCAAATTGTCTTATTTCAATATAGATTGTGGCTTTAGAAATGTTTCTAGTGAGAAATGTACCCTTAACTTTCATATTATCCATTCAGTTTATCTAAACGATCTGTAGTTTTTTCATTACAACAGACTTTCTTCTGCTGTTGCTATGACAACCTATGGATGCCAAAAAACTGCAAACCAAAAGCAGATAAATATCCATTTACTGACCGAGTGGATGTTGTAATTCTCTGATTAAAACAGTTCCTATTTTATCTCCTAACTGTGGTTGGGGGACACAGAGGAGGTCCTTCTTCTCCAGAGCTGATCAAGCAGCTTCTCCTCAAGTGTTAAATCCCAGAGACCTCATATAAAGGTGGAACCACACAGAAACAACAGGCTGAGCTTTATTATTATTACTTTATTAACTACCTGCACTGGAAACATAAACCTCCACTCAGGACTCAACACACACACATCTGCTCTACTGATGCACATGCATCGCCCAACAACATCACACACACCCACACGCACACACACACACTGAGATTATTTGGCTTCACCTTAAAGTGCACACAGTTAAAAAGAAAAACAACAGAAGAAGAATATAAATAGTAACTTTAATTAAGGTATGATAGGCTAAGTATGGTCAGAGTTATTTACAGGTAGTAAATGATGAATAGATAATGTAGAAAAAAATAATATTTGCACAGTATGAAATGTAACACTATTGCAGGAATATAAAATATACATATTGCACACCAATACCCACCCCATGTCTTTTTAGACATGGGGTGGGTTTGAATGTAGAGAAAACTTTATCAGCATCTCAGCATCAACCAGGACAAAACTGTTCAGTGTTTCCTCAGGTAAAGATAGACATTCAGAACTGTTAAAAACCATGATAGGATTAGATCAAATATTACATGTGATAGTGTTGATCTGTGCTTTGAAGTGGTCTGTAGACTGTTCACAGAGAATTTTATTACACTTTATTATCACTCAACTCCCGATACGATTCGATTCTCAATACTGGGTTCACGATACCATTCTCTCACGATTTATTTTACAAAATGGGACTGTAGACAAAATTTTTTTTAGGAAATACTGTATTATTTTCCTTTTATATTTCATTGTCAAAAGAATCTATGATAAACTATTCAAAACAATGCAATTTAACTAAAAATAAATCTTGAATGAAATAAATAAAGGAATAATACAAATGAAAATGAAGCCTATTAATTTAAATTCTGGTTCTATAATAAACAATGCAAAACTGCATAATAGTTCTTTTTCTTTTAAAAGTGCAACTGAAAATGTATTTTGTGCTTTAACAATTGGACTTTAAAAAAAAAAAAAAAACAGTGATTACACTGATTTACGTCATATTTGTTTGGACTAGCAGAGGGCGCTGGTAACAGTGGTCGGTTGGCATGCAGATATCTTGCAGTGAAGAAGAGAAGCTATGCTAGCAGACAGAGCTAATAGAAAAACGTGACTTTTACAGATATTCAAGTAATATTACAGATATTCTTTCGGTGCTTAAGGGGTAATGAATCATTTATTAACATATTTAAGAGTAGAGGGCGGCCAGAAAGAAAGTATTAGCAGACTCCGCCCGCCGCCTACACTTGTGGATAGCGTCCTCTGCTGGTTAAAAAAAGTACTGCGATTCAATTTTCAGAAAATCGATATCAACCGTGATACCTATGAATCGATTTTTAACTGCTTTACGATTAATCGTTACTGTGACCTGAGGTATTTAACTTAAAATAATCAATAACCAAAAAATAACTAAAGCACTAAGAAAGCCAAAGGACACAGAGATACGTTTGTAAAAAAAAAAGCAGAGACAGTGCTTTTAATATATGCAATTCAAGGTTTATTTAAAAGACCAGGAGTAAGCATAAAATATTAAAGTATTTATTTCTAGGGATTAACAGTGTAGGTTAAAATGGCCATATTAAAAGTACAATTAAAAGGTAAAACCTTGCAGACCCTGGGCCAGAACCAAAACGAAATCTGAAAAAAGGCAGATAAATATTAGAAAAGAACCAAACAAGAACGGCTGGAGAGGAGGAAGCCCCACCCCAAACAAAACAGACAATGCTACTCACAAACACACTAAATAACAAAAATCCCAAGTGCAAAACAGAAAACGGGCCAATTCCCCCTCCCAAGCACACCCAAGGGAAAAAAAACTAAAAGACCCAGGGACTGCTAAACATAACTGGTGCAGAGTTAAGGATTTCTAAAAAAATACCAAATGATACAAAAATAAACTCTAATTCAACCAAAAAGAAACCCTAAAAATGAACCCTAAACAAAACAGTAGCAGGCTAAAATCTGCAATTAAAATGGAAACAAACGTTAAAACCCAAATACAACAAATACAAACAAAGTATTAAAACGCTTGTCCCACCTTAAAGTTGCAATAAGAAACGGGGGAAATTAGCTGCCACCGGAGTTCTACAGAAGCTCTAAAACCAGAAAGGCAAGTTAAGAACAGATTAAAATGCTCAAATGAGGGAGAAGTTAAAAGCACACCTGTCACCAGCCAGCAGCAGTCAAGACTGATCGCCAGGTGCAGGGGAGACTTAAGTAGGCCACTTCCACCATGAGGCAGGAAGTGGCACTATTGGAGAAGGGGGCCCCCTGCTGTCTGCTACAATCTGTCCCCAGTTTGTCATCACCGTCCCGGTGATACCATGGCTAGTCCCAGGGCCTAAAATAAGCACTCACCATACTACTGGCACCACTGACCCGGGAGGCAGCAGCCCCACCTGACCTATGAGATGTCGTGACAGGGAGATGGTGCCGGTTCGGGTGCTGACCCGCTGTGGCCCGGGTTGTCCTCCTAGGGCTTTCTGGGAGCTGATGCGGAGGCTGACTTGAAGAACCTCCTGAGGGCTCAGAGACAGGCGGGTTATTAGGATGAAGGGGGGTACCTGCTTGTAAGGGCTCAGTGAAAGTGGTTGCCTCTCCAAGGGGTGGCCTGGTGACCACATAGAAACTCTCTTCCTCATTCTTCTCCGTCTCGCGCTGGACCTCGGGAGGCTGCGTGTTTGGGCTCTGAGGGCAGAGGTGGTCGGGCACAGGTTTCAACATGGAGCGATGAACAGTTCTTACCCTCTGGGGGTTTCCAATGGGTGCCACAGAGTAGACTGGTCCACCAGAACTTGGGGCTTGCACCACCACATGGATTTCTGGGCTCCACACATCCTGGATCTTCGAGCGGCCCCGTCGGCTGTGGTCCTGGAGGTATACAAACTGCTTCTCTTGTAGATCAGATGATTTTACCCCAGCATCATGCCGCTCCTTCCGGCGGGCCGCTGCCGCTTTCAGCCGTTGTTGTGCCCCCTCAAACGCCACCTGTAGTCTCTTCCGGTGCTCCTGAACCCAGTCCTCCACTCTACCCTCACTGGCCTCTGGAACCCGGCCAAGGAGGAAGTCGATGGGAAGATACGGTTCCTGCCCAAACGTAAGGAGATGTGGAGACTCACCGGTGGACTGATGGATAGTAGTGTTGTAGGCGAATGTGACTTGTGGGAGGTATTTGGACCAGTTCCGTTTCTTCTCGAGGGGCAGAGTTCTTAGCAGGTCGTGGAGCGTCCTGTTAAAGCGTTCACACTGACCATTTCCTTCAGGGCGATAGGGGGTGGTACGTGTCTTTTGGGTGCCATAGAGGTTGCAGAGCTGGCTGATGAGAGCGCTTTCAAAGTTCCTGCCCTGATCTGAATGCAGCCGTGTCGGGACACCGAACTTATAAAACCACTCCTGCACCAAGATGTGAGCCACAGTCGAAGCTCGCTGGTCCCTCGTAGCAACAGCCTGTGTAAACTTGGAAAAGACGTCCGTCATTACGAGTACATTTTCTGTACCGTCTTGTGAAGGTTCAAGTAAGGTAAAGTCAATGGCTAACACTTCATTGGGTCTGGACGCCAGCAGATGACCCATGGCCACTTTAGTGCGAGGAGCTGAGGCCTTTGCGAGAGTACAGCGCTCACAACTTTGGCCCCAATCCTTAATGTCCCTGTGCATAAGGGGCCAGTAGCATTTCTGCCTTACCAAATCTGTAGTTCTTTCCAGGCCTTGATGGCCATGTCCATGGTGCAGCTGCTGAAGTACCTCCTCTTTTAGACAGGCTGGTAGAAGCAGCTGGTACAGGTCCTCGCCTCCATCCGACCTCTGTGTGTGGCGATACAGCACCCCGTTCATCTCCTGTAGCCGGTCCCACTGTCGACACAACTCCAGCACCTGAGGGGAGAGATTAGCTCTGTCGGCCCGATCCGGGGGTCTCTGGTTACGCCAGAATGTTAAAAACGTCCCTAGTACTGTGTCAGCTTGTTGTAAGGCCATCAACTCCTCTGCTGAATGGGATGGAAAGGCAGAGATGGCGGCTTGGGTTACCTGGAGGACAGAGTTAAAAGGTACAGGTCTCGGAAGCGTTGGTGGAATGGCTGTACCAGGCAGGTATTGCTCCAGTGTCTCTGACGCTGGCCACCTCGACAGAGCATCAGCATTACCATTTGTTCAGCCTGACCTGTAACGTATGGTGAATTCAAACGACGCTAGTTGGGCTGCCCACCGCTGTTCTGTTGCCCCCAGTTTTGCCGTTTCCAAGTGACTAAGAGGGTTATTGTCTGTCCATACTATGCATTTTTGGCCAAGGAGGTAGTCACGAAATTTCTCAGTCATTGCCCATTTTAATGCCAGAAACTCTAATTTCATGGAGCTATAATTTGACATGTTTCTCTCCGTTGGTCTGAGGCCTCGACTGGCGTACGCTATTGGCCGCACTTTACCCTCATGCTCTTGTGAGAGCACGGCTCCGAGCCCATCGAAGCTAGCATCAATTTCCAAAATGAATGGCAGGGAAAAGTTTGCATAAGCAAGAACAGGCGCACTCACCAAGGTAGCTTTGAGATCATTGAAGCTCTTTTCGCATTCACCTGTCCAGCTGGCTGCCAGAAGTTGCTGCTTGGATCGACCTGGTACTCTTTGCATTTCCGCAATCAGCTGATGGAGAGGGCCTGCCATCTTTGCAAAGCCATTGACGAACCGCCGATAGTAGCTGGCAAAGCCTAAAAAGGATCTCAATTCCGTTGAAGTGGTAGGACGAGGCCAGCCAGCTACGGCGGTAATTTTGTCGGGGTTTGTGGACACTCCATCGGCAGAAATCACATGGCCAAGGTACTTCACTTCCTTTTTGAAGAAGTCACATTTTGACAGCTTTACCTTGAGGCCTTCTCGTTGCAGCCGGCTCAAAACAGCACCCAGACGCTGGAGGTGGTCATCTATAGAGGTGGAATAAACAACAACATCGTCAAGGTATAAAAGCAAAGATTGGCAGTGTTGGGATCCAAACATTCTCTCCATTAGCCTTTGGAAAGTGCTAGGTGCATTGCATAAGCCGAATGGCATCCTGTTGAACTCGAATAAACCAAACGGTGTGCAAAACGCAGTTTTCATTTTGTCGTGCTCGGCCACCGGGACTTGATTATAGCCGCTAGCAAGGTCTATGGTTGAAAACCATTTTTCACCGGACAATGCATCAATCCTGGGTAATGGAAAGGCATCTCTGCGTGTTTTGCTGTTGAGCTGTCTGTAGTCAACACAGAGGCGTATGGTGCCATCCTTCTTCTTGACAATCACAATAGGAGAGGCGTAGGGGCTACTACTCTCCCGGATCACCTGACTATCTAGTAGTTGTCGTATGTGGGCTGTAACCGCCTCATACTCTGAGGGGGGTATTCTCCTAAACCTCTGTCTGACAGGTGCATTATCGAGCAATGGGATCTCATGAGTAATGAGGTTTGTACAACCCAAATCACCTCCGCTAGTGGAAAACACGGAGCTGTACTGCCTGAGTAGACTCCTCACCTTGTCCTGCTCATTTGGAGGTAAAACGGACAGATCTAGACCATCTAAAGGGCTAGGCTGGGTACTCTCTGTACCTATCTGAGAGGAAATTGTGGCTCTCACCTGCTCGTTAGGGGACCCCACTACCTCAGTGACACCCTCTGGTAGACTCACAATGTCAGCTGGACTCAACATGCCTATGGGGATGCGTGGGTGGAGCGCAGCATCTGTGGTGCCTACATTTAACACTGGGATGTACGCCGTGCCTTGATGTACCGCGACCATAGCAGAGGCTATGACCACACCTGCTGGAATAGAACGCATACTGGTCAATGGTTCAAAAAGGCCAGACTCTAAGGGACCAAACCTGCCTTGAGGACATGTAGTCGGGACAATCTTAACTGTACCTGCAGGAATGCACACTGGTCTCCGACCTCGTACCCTCACCATGCCTATTTTAGGGCTCTCTCCCTCTACCTGGGCTCTCTAACAGTGCTGAAACGCATTAAACCAGGGGGAAGCGGCTCCTGTCACAACAGGGAGTTCGAACAGTGAGGGGCCATGCTGCTGGAAAAGCTCGTAACATTCTCTGATTACATTCATGCCCAAAATGCCTGGGACCTTAGGTTGGGGCAAATTGTTGGGAGGATCTCGCACCACTAAAACACAACGACCTGGTACAACCTTGTCTAGTACCTCAACATCTGCCTCCAAATAGCCAACATAAGGTATGTGAAACCCATTAGCTGCGTGGAGCTCAAGCCAATGGCAGGAGTTTAACTTTTCCTTGAAGTTACTTGCAAAAAAGCTTTCAGTGATGGTTGTTACCATAGATCCTGTGTCAAGGAGACATTCCAATTCCACCCCACCCAGACTCACTGTTACAGTGGGACAAGTTCCTATGAGTTTTGAGACTGCAATGTTGCTTCTAAAGCTAGGGCCAGAGGAGCTGGCTCTGCAACACAGAAGGAATTAGTTTTCCGTCTGCTGACTAGCTGATGTGGCCTGCCCCTGTTGAGGACAGGGGGGCCCTGTGCTCTGGCTATGCTGTGGCTGGCGACAGTTTCGGGCAATGTGACCGGGCCGTTGACATTGTCTGCAAATAAGTGGGCCACCTTGATTAAAACTAGGGGGTCTGTTACTTTGTAACTGCAACATATTTTGGGTTAGCAGGTTTATCTGCTCCTGTTGTTTAAACAACAATTCTTTAAGCTCAGCTAGGTCACCCTGAGATGTGACTGGGACACTCCCAGTCCCCGTAGCCTGAGAGCACTGAACGGCACAAAATGATTGTACGGACAGACGGCGCCCCCTAGGGTCTGAAGGTTGGCCCTCTTGCTCCCACCTAATTGCTTCACGTCTCACATCTAAAAGAGTGTAACCAGGGTGTAACCGAACAAGCCTCTTTAATTCCCTACGTAAAGATGGGTCAAGTACATTCTAAACAAATTGGTCTCTTAACAGAACAGCTGAATCCTGAAACACACCTGGAGCACTTTTGGTAACCTTTTCCTTTGCTTCTCCCTCAATATGATCATAAATAAAATAAGCCTGGTCAAGTGGCGAAAGGTACCTAGCCCGCATACTAGCCCGTACCTCCTCGACCCAGTCATTAATTCCAATGCCCGTACTCCCTCTAAAAGTGGGGCATTTACGCTCCCGAGGAATGTAAAGAATACGTTCACCGGTAGTAGAGTGTCCATGGCCAGAGGTGCGTCGAGTAGGGTTACCAGCAGAGTTTCGAGAGGAAGTACCCTCACCAGGGTCCTCCTGAGCAGCTGCTCGCTCCTGTCGTAAAAGTTCATTGTCCGTTTGTAGTCGTTTCACCAGATCCCTCAATTCCTGAGCTTCAGCGGCATCCATGTCTACTTCAGATGGAGATGAGAGCAGAAGCAGAATCAACCAAGTAGTCACAGGGTAGGTTCAGGTAGAGGCCAGGCCACGGTCCAACGCCGGGCCTGCTACTGTTTTGTATTTAGCTACTAAGCCCACAGCCTATGCACTACTGCACCAATAAATTACACAATTAAAAACACATGTCTCTGTTACAAAGTCCTGTCAACAACGCCACGATTGTGACCTGAGGTATTTAACTTAAAATAATCAATAACCAAAAAAAAACTAAAGCACTAAGAAAGCCAAAGGACACAGAGATACGTTTGTAAAAAATAAGCAGAGACAGTGCTTTTAATATATGCAATTCAAGGTTTATTTAAAAGACCAGGAGTAAGCATAAAATATTAAAGTAGCAGGCTAAAATCTGCAATTAAAATGGAAACAAACATTAAAACCCAAATACAACAAATACAAACAAAGTATTAAAACGCTTGTCCCACCTTAAAGTTGCAATAAGAAACGGGGGAAATTAGCTGCCACCGGAGTTCTACAGAAGCTCTAAAACCAGAAAGGCAAGTTAAGAACAGATTAAAATGCTCAAATGAGGGAGAAGTTAAAAGCACACCTGTCACCAGCCAGCAGCAGTCAAGACTGATCGCCAGGTGCAGGGGAGACTTAAGTAGGCCACTTCCACCATGAGGCAGGAAGTGGCACTATTGGAGAAGGGGGCCCCCTGCTGTCTGCTACAGTTACATCCCTATCGGAAAGTGTTTTTTTGCTGTAGTGGATAGAGGGAGACAAAATAAAAACTGTCAGTTGTTTTCAGGCTATTACAGTAACTGTTAAAGAAGTCACTGATAAGTCATTTATAAGTTATTATATTTATTATGATTATTTACACATAAAAACTATTTAAAAACCAATGAACAGTAATTTCTTACCATTTCATCTGTAGTAGTTAGAGAGGGACTTAATACTGATGATCTGTTGTTTTCATGTAGTAGAATGATATTTGAATAAGTTAATGATAAATAATAATAATGTCAATAATGACAATTCTTCAAAAAACAGAAAAATATGTTTTGTTAATATATGTGGTGTAGTAGATGGAGACCTACTACAGACCGTCAGTTGTTTAGTGCTCTATAGGCCTGGGGGGCATTTCAGGAGCTCCAGGTAACAACGATGTGACCAATACATAAGACTGGTCTTTTTTTGTCCCATGGTATCGAAAATGGTATTGAGTATTTTCCTGAGTATCGATATCAAGTTTGAAATTCTAGTATCGTGACAACTCTAGGTAAGAATACGTCCTTGTTAGTGGGAGCTCAGCGCTCTTACCGGGAGCTCCCGGTAATGACGATGTGACCGACACATAAGACTGGGCTAAGTGTTAACGCGAACCACTTCATGAAAGGAACAGACCAAGTAAAAACTACACAGCTTACCGTCATTAAACCACAAAGGGCCACAGATTTATTAATGGTCAGATTTAACACTTGTATGGAAAGATAAAAGCTAACATGTCACACTTTGTGTGAAATAAATTTTGGCATAAAACTATCGTCACTATTCATCCGTCCCACCTTCAAATGCAATGTTTTTTCTTACAAAAACTACAAAATGCTTTGGATAGCATGTCAACTGGCAAAACACCCGGTCCAGATGGTTTCCCTGCTGAATTCCTAAAACACTTCTGGTCAATGCTGGCTCCACTCTTTTTCAGAGTAGTAACAGAGATTAAAAATAAAGGTTACATAGGAGGTCACATGAATGCAGCGAATATTAAAATATTACTTAAACCAGACAAAAACCCCATGTTACCCTCAAGCTACCGTCCCATTTCACTTATTAAGACAGACATAAAAATGATTTCCAAAGCACTCACTTCCAGGTTAGAGAAAGTAGTACAGTCAATTATATACCAAGACCAGACAGGATTGATTAAAAATAGACACTCCACAGACAATGTTAGAAGACTGTTTAATTTGATCAACATGGCACAGAACTCTAAAAAGAAAACAATAATCTTGTCACTAGATGCAGAAAAAGCATTCGATAGAGTCAACCGGTCGTCCCTCCTTGCTGTCCTTGGCAAATTTGGCTTTGGAGAATCATTCATACAATGGATCTCCACCCTATACTCTAAACCTAAGGCCTCAAGAACCACTAACAAAATAACATCCCAAAGCTTCACACTGCAGACAAGGTTGCCCACTCTCACCTTTGCTTTTAGCAATATTTGTTGAACCTCTCTCAGCAGCTGTTCATCAGAATACTGTTATTAAAGGAATCCTCTCATCCATTTCAGAACACAAAATTAATGCTTATGTGGATGATATTTTACTCTGTTTGGAAGAACCCCAATCCTCATTGGAAGAAGTATTTAAATGAATAAACAGCTTCTCTAAATTATCAGACTATTCCATTAACTGGTCAAAATCATCAATCCTTGAAATTAACAAAAAATTCATGGAATCCGGCAAGCCAAAACCCACAATGCCCCTCCCCCACAAATACAATTAAATAAATTTGGCCTAAATATATCACCTAAATGAATTAACTAAACTGAACCTAGATCCACTGTTGAATAAAGTGACAGAAGACCTGCAGAGATAGAAGGATCTCCCCATCTCACTCCTTGGCAGAATAGCCTCAATTAAAATGAAAATCTTACCTAAAATAAACTATCTGTTCTCGATGATCCCACTGAAACCACCAACACAATGGTTCAAAAGATTAGATTCTGCATTTACAAAATTCTATGCCAGGAATAAAAAACCCAAAATAAGCCTTTCAACCCTTCAAAAAAATAAAAGCGAGGGTGGGTTGGAAGCCCCTAATTTCATGCATTATTACTTAGCAAACCAAATTTTATATTTCACAGAATGGCTAAAACCAAAAGAATACCACAACACCTGGCTAGAAATAGAACAGCTAGACTGCAAACATATTAAACTCTCTGATCTCCCTTTTATCACTGCGACCCTCAAATGTCATAACTGCTTTAAAAACCCACTGATTGCCTCCACCCTGACTGCGTGGTGGAAAGCCCTGGACATTACAAATGTTCAATTAAAAACTAGCATGCTGTCTCCAATCTGGCACAACCCTGACTTTAGAAACAGAAAAACACCGCTCTATCTAAAAACATGGGAAGATAGCGGAATTATTCATCTCCAAGACCTCTTCGAAAATGATAAGCTCAGGACATATAACAATCTAACCCAAACATTCAATATAAATAAAAGTAATTTTCTACAAGTAACAGGGACAATTAGGAAAAATACGGCAATAGATCTAATCACCTTGCAACCTCCAGAACGGGCTATATATGAAAAAAATCTCAACAAAAGCAAAAAACTCTCAACAAAAGCAAAAAACTCTCAACAAAAGCAAAAAAACTCTCAAAAATATACAGAGCACTCTTGAACACTAACTCTAATCACTTACTAATCTCTGAATGGGAAGCTGAACTCTCAATCACCACGAACACCGATTTCTGGACAGAAATTTGTTGTAATACTTTTAAGCTGACTAAAAAAACAAATCTTCAGTTAATTCAATACAAGGTCCTCCACAGATCCCACATTACCCAACAGAAAATGTATAAAATGGGCTTCTCCCCAACAGACATCTGCTCTCAGTGCACCCAGGGAACTATTGATTCTTATTTACATGCCGTATGGCTTTGTTCGCCAGTTCAACAGTTTTGGTTTCTAATCACTCAAAAACTGTCCTCCATTTTGGACTGCAGGATTCCTCTGTCTCCAAATCTATGTCTTTTAGGAGACCTGACGATGCTTGATATTCCAGCAAACCAATCGCAATCCATCCTTGCGGCACTCGCAATAGCAAAAAAAACAATATTAGTGAATTGGAAAGATAAAAAAATCATTAAGCATAAACCAATGGCGAAATCTCCTCATGGAATTTATTTCCATGGAAAAGATGTCTGCTCTCAGAAAAAAAAAACAACCTGCTTTGAGGAGCGTTGGACTCCTTTACTAATTGCATTGAATCTTGAATTTTCGTTTTTTAGCCTGATCTAGCCTGCAAGCGACTGCCAGCAGCTACTCTTGGGGGCGGCGCTTGCGTCCTGGGTTGTTGGGTGGCGGGGTGTTGCGGTGGGTCGCTCTGCCAGCTGGTCTGGGTGCCTTGGCCTGGTTCCCTGGGGCGCGCCTTTGCTTTTGGTGCCCCCCCTTTCCCTCCCCGGGGGCTCACTTGGGGGACCGCCGGGGCCGGCTTGTGTAGTTTCGGGGGGGAGGGAAAGGTGAGCTGTGGGCCCTCGACTGCGCTGGGGCCTTCCCTGGGTCATGCTGGGTGGGTGGGTGTGTGTGTGGGGGCGCGGCCGGTGGCTCCTGTCCTGGCGGATCCGAGTCGGGGGTGGTTGGTCTGCTGGCTGGGGGCGACTGGCCTTGTGGGTGCCGTGTCTGGGCGGGGGTGTGTCTTTGTGTTCGGCGTCTGGAGGCGCGCTCCCCCGCTGTCTGCCCGGGGACTGGCCGCGGGTCAGCGAAGCACCGCGCCGCCTTGGGTGGGGTGGGGCTGGTGGCTGGGGCCCACTGTCCTCCGGGCTGTGCTGGCGTTAGGGGTGTCTCGTGTCGGCACGTGGGTGATTGGGGGTGGCCTTAGCTGAGGCTGGGGCGGGGTCGCTTGGTGCTCCGGGATGGAGCTGGGGGCGGCTCGAGCTGTTCCGGTGGTTAGGGTCGGTATCGGCCGCGTGGTGGGTCTGTCCTGCTATCTGCGGGCTGGCGGGTGGGTGGGTTCTGCGCCTTTGGCTGGGGGCTGCTGCTCCACATCTGTTATGTGCCAGTGGGGTGCCTCTCTCCCGCGGTGGTGGCCGCCGGTCACTCTTGCGCCGGGGGGGGGCATTGCCCCGTGGGTTGCGCTGTCTGGTGGGGGGCGGGGCCTGGGCTGCTGTTATTGCGCCCTGGCTCCGGGCCCGCGGGCGGGCACCCGTCGGCTGCCCATTCGGCACGGCTCTGGCTGTCTGCTGGGCGTGGGCCTTGGCTCCTCTGCTGGGGTCTTGGGCGGGGGGCTCTCTGGGCTCTCCCCTCGGGGGGTTGGGTGCTTGGGTGTGGGTGGGTGGCGTGCTGGCGGGAGGCCTTGTGGTTGGGGGTTGGGGTCGGTGGCGGGATGCGCTGGCTGGGTGCTCGGCTGCTTGGGGCTTCCTCGGATGAGTGTGTGGGGGGCAGTGGCTGCATCTCTGCCTGGGATCTCGGGGGCATCTGGGGGGCTGCTCGGCCGTGGGGGGGGCTGGGGCTCCTTGGCCCCCGCTCTTTCTGCTGGCCTGGCTGTATCTGCAGGTCCTGGGCAGTTCCTGGGTTTGCAGTGGCAGTTTTTGCACATATACTGGTCTACGATGCACTGGCACACCTTGGGATGTGGGATGAAATTCATACTGGGCTTAACTTTAGACACGTTAATCCCAAATGCCTTCTTTGGGTGTTGCCATTCGCTCCTTCCTCCTGTCCACAGCCACCACCATTATAGCTAAGCTGCACACTTGTCACCATACCGGCTTGATTACACAACATAATAAGCACAATACAACTTCACATCTCACCCTCACTGTAAAACAATCTATTCTTCCCCACCTTTTTCTATTTCCTACCTTGAGTCTCTCCTTCATGCTCCCTTTCCCCTCCCCCTCCACCTAGTTGTAACACTGCTCTCCCTTTTTACATCCTCCCTATAATAAAAGATTTCTTACCCTTCCTTAGGGAGGGCTGGTGATGGTATAAATAAAACAAATTAATTTATTTTATTGCAGTAACAAAACATGCATTGCTGTCTCATAATGATTGCACTTCTTGTAGTGTTGCCCTTTGACAGCATGTGCAGACAAGTGAAAAAAAGAAAAAAAGTTTTAAATCACTGGTAAAATAACTAAACCAACAAAAACACTATTCTGGAAGAAAAAAGAGATTTTAATTGTGTGGGAACAGATTCATTTAACCACCAATGTGCAATTTAAATTTGCATGTTTTATGTGTGGCAAGAAATGAGCAATTAGGATGTGTTGATCACATGATCATGTGTTATCAAATTTAAGTTACTTTTTGTAGACTTTAAAATAAAAGAATATTCTTTATATAACATTGTGTTCATGTAAACTGAGATGTGTAAGAATTTGAAGATGAAAGATACTGTTTTATTTCTTGATGTCAATTTTAAACTGTTTTTAAGTTGCCATTTACATGTTCAATAAAAATTAAGTGAAAATAAATCAAACATTATTCTATATATTTTTAACTGTGGAAATGCGTTTCCCACTCTGGCCGTTTCAAACACCGTCTAAACTGGCCAAAAACTACACAAATCATCACTGACTTCAAAATTAGAGCTGACCAGTGCCCGTTTAACTTCTGTCTGTAAAGCTCAGTTAATTTCTTATAGCGCAGCTATGCTCCATAAAAACATGAGTTAGCTTCAATCAGCGTCACCTGCTCAGAGTATTTAAACATCTTATCAGAGCTACAGAAGATCTGTGGATAAAGTTGTTCTGTTGTTGTGCACTAGACCATCGATACCAGCGATTGTAGAACCTGAAACATCATAGATTAATGAGAACTTCTGATACTGTCAAATATTCTGACCCCTAGTGGTGAAAAAACACTTATTACACGTGATGTGTTGCACGTTTATTTTTGTTTAACTAGTACAGTGCCCGTCGGAAGTATGTATTCATGTGGGAGCATAAGGGGTATATTTGCGGGTGTAAAATGTGGGTGCAATTTTCCTGGTTTGATTCTATGGGACATGTGCATGACTTCATCACTTTTATATTTTTTTGTATGGTGTATTTTTCTGTAATGTATGTTTTTTGGAGTCATGTGTATTTGTGTATCTTTCTGTTGTCTTTTTGTGCATAAATGTTTGCTGTTTTTCAATTTGTTTTTTTTGTAATGTATTTTTTTTTAAGTCATGTGTATTTTTGTATAATTATTGTTTTTGTAGTGTGATTCAGGAGTAATTTTGTTTATTTTTTGTATAAATATTTAGTTTTGTGTATCTTGAGCCATTTTCATATTTTTGTTGTATTTTTCTGTAAATGTATGTTTTTTGAAGTCGAGTACAGTGCCCGTCGGAAGTATGTATTCATATAGTGGGAGCTTAAGAATAGTTGTAGCACTATGAAGGGGTATATTTGCAGGTGCAAAGTAAAATAGCGTGTGTAATTTCCCTGGTTTAATTCTATGAGACATGCGCATGATGAATGTGTTTTTTTTTTTTTTAACTCATTTTTATATATTTTTTCGTTTGGTGTTTTTTTCTGTAATGTACAGTGCCCGTCGGAAGTATGCATTCATGTGGGATTATAAGTATTTAGTTTAGTTTTGAGTCATTTTCATGTTTTTGTTGTCGTTTGGTGTATTTTTCTGTTGTCTTTTGTGTAATTTTTGTATAAATATTTAGTTTTGTGTATTTTGAGTCATTTTCATATTTTTTGTTGTCGTTTAGTGTGTGTGCCTGCCTTACTTTCACTAAACTTATCTATAGTTAGGTGTAGTGGCAGGTGTGTCGTGAGTGAAGCTGCAGTAATCATCAGACGGGCTTAACTATGTAGCACCGTTTACTCAACACTACAGCCACTACCACCCAATGGACGGGTGTCGTGACACAGACTGTAACTGGACTAACGCCCAATTTTTCAGTTTTTTATTTGTTAAAAATGTTTGAAATATCCAATAAATTTCGTTTCACTTCATGATTGTGTCCCAGTTGTTGTTGATTCTTCACAAAAAAATACAGTTTTATATCTTTATGTTTGATGCCTGAAATGTGGCAAAAGGTCGAAAAGTTCAAGGGGGCCGAATGCTTTCGCAAGGCACTGCACATATAGATGGAGCGCTAGCGCCCCCTCACACCCTGAGGTGAAAAGCTGAATAGGTTTCATTTCGAGGCCGACCAAAAGTGAAATAAAATTTAAATAAACATTTTGAAATGACCAAATTACTCCAAAATAACAGATACACACGCTCGGGGTATTTGGAACCCGTCGACCGAGTTTCAGGTCGAACTCGCGCCGCGTCGGGTAAATATTTGCTCCACACACACACACACACACACATCCAGACGTCTCTTGCTTTTATAGGTAGATATCAAAGAAGAAAAATTTGTATCAAATCCATATATGTAGCATTATTATCTGTGTACCCTTTGTTATTTGGTTCTTCTGTTTTAAAACCAAATCAAAATAAATAAACCATGTGGTTATTTTTGTTTTACACAAATGCATCATATGCCTCTTAAAATACATTTTTATACTTAGTTATATAACAGTGTGGCATCAATAACATGCCAATGTTTTCTCCATCTGGTTACACTTTGTTACAGTGAAATTAACTGTTTTTAAAGCCATATTTTTATTATTATTAAAAACATATTACACCATAGTAATTTAAAAAAAACTACTAGATACTTATTATTACTCACACAATTCAAAATCTAACATTTGTTAAATGTTACAAAATGGTGTTTAAACTGTTTATTTAATGTCTGATACCTGAAAGACCTTAAAAATAAAATGGTCAAATCATATTTCTGTTGTTTTTAGAGAGTTGATAAACAAGTAAATGATTGTGTGAGATGGGAATATGATATCACATCTAATCAATCACAGGCTTGTGAAACTAATCAAATTCGTATCGTGACAGACTTTGTGACATCGACAAACATCGTATTGTGATGAAGGTAATGATTTACACTCCTACTAATAACTATATCTCTAACTCAAGTAAACAAACATTCCATTTGTTTTCATGCTTAGTTATTCTCTTGTTATTTGTTGCTATGATAGTTTCTAGCATATACTGATGATAAACTCTATTATTAAAGTGTTTTATACATATATTTGATACAGTTTTAGCTTTAAAAACAGACATTTTACCCAGCAGGACAATCAGATTCAAAAAGTCTTTACATTTACCTTCAAAAACACAAAATATTCTGTGGTGTGATTCACAAAACAATATCTATAGACCTTAACCATGACTGTACATTGACCCAAAACTTAGCCACATGTGGACAAAAATAAAACACATGCATCAGCCACTCCTTGTTGCACTAAAACATTAAAACATTTAGCAAATATCATATACTATATGTTGTCGACTGCTATTTTTGAAAGACTACATTTTGTTGAATTCTAAAAAAAAAATGGGTTGTGATTTCATGACCGTGGCAAAATGTGGGTCACAGGGTGAGACCAGTTGAGAACCCCTGGTTTACAGGATAATACTGCTTGTACAATATTAATCTACAATATCTATAGTTTCAGAGAACAAACCATCATAATTTAATTTATACTCAAAAAATTTCCTCTGGAATCCATTAAATCATCCACAGACCAAATCCTTCAGGCTGTAACTACTTTATTCACTCTTAAATCACCATTTAACACATTTATTCTGACTGGTTTGTTTTTAAAAGTTTATAAAAAGTTGTATGTGACGTCAGCGCAACAGTTGGGTGGTTGCCAGGTTGAATATTTTTCCGCTGATTGTGAGATTATAAAATAACTAATTTAGGGATTAAACAGTTTAACGTTGGTTAAAGGTGATATTTATGTTTTATTTGTGTTACACCCGGTTAGGATTAGCGATACAATAAGCAGTCAAAATAGGTAGAGAAATAGAATCTTTATTATTGAGACAATTTCATAATGATTAATAAGCCTCACCATACCAAACTCCCAGTTCAGCTCTCAACTGTGACAACAGGATTGGGGGGATAAGGTCTCACACACCAACACACTGCACTTCAAATATTCCTTTTGCTTAAAGTTCACACACGTGAATATGCACGGCACACTTACACCCTTAGGGCCCTATCTGTAGGCCTGACTGAGAGCTTACTAGGTATTGGTGGCAAGGGGGGGGGAGCACAAGTTCAAAATAAAACACAAAAAAATGAATAAATAAAAGAAAAAAATAAGAACTAGCCCACCCCACGGGCAAAACCCAGCTATTTGCCCTCAACCAGCTCACGTGTCAGGGTGGACTAGAACAAAAAAACAGAACCCAACTAATGAACAAAACAAATAAATTATTCCCAGCAAGAGCAGCGTATGGACCCCGATGCTCTGCAAAGAAAACATTAATAACCATAAAAACACTTTAATACAGAAACATTAAAACATATCAATAAAAGATGAACTACAAACAAACTTTAAAAATACCTGGCCCGTCGGTAGTCTACCAACAACCAGCCGTTTTCACTCAAGCAGTAAATAAACAGGGAAGCACATCTGAAATAATAAAATGGTAAATGTCATGTGCTAGACAATAACACAACACACCATATACACAACAAACAGCATTTCCTACCAGCTTTTTCCTGCATGCTCATGTGGAACAAGGTGTGCACATGCTCCATTCCACTGTCCTCCTACCCACAGCTGAACAACCTGTTCTTCCTCCTGCAGGTCACTATTTGTAGTGTTTTTAATTAGTGCACCTACCTAACACCTGTCACATATTACCCCCAAAAAAATGCATCGACGCCCCGACGATGAAATGATTCCAGAATAAAACCACTAACATACCATGTCATTAGTAATACAGTTATTATGAAACATTAATGTAATGATTCTAGTCCCACAGATTGCGGCAAATGATATGGATTGGTATGTTTGCCTGCAGTAATCCTAGTAGATCTCCGAAGGCCCTCTGAGACTGGGGGGTCGTTTGGTTCTATACACCGTTCTTCTCCCACATCAACCTCAACCTCTGGGCAAAGTTCAGACTCAGACTCCTCACTGTATGATTCGGAAAATGGCAATTCTGAAGGTTCAGGATTTCCTTCCCCCTCACCTCCTACATCAACCCTCTCTTCAACTAAACCCTGGCCTGTGTTCGACCTCAGTCCACCTGTGGGCATACCTCTCAACTCAGTGCGATGCACTTGACGTACTGGACCATCGTGGACTGCAGGGGTGATAGAGTAAACAACACCACGCTCGGGGGGACACCGGACTACTTGGTAAAGGGTCGAGTCCCATACATCCTGTATCTTATTCCGGCCCTTCACCCCATGGTTACGAACATAGACAAGGTCTCCCTCACTTAATGATGGATCCCTTGTTTCATTTTCCTGTCTCTGGTCCCTGCATTGTTTCCTTGCAGCCAGCCGCTGTTGTACATGACTATATGCCTCCTCAAGTAACTCCTGATGTTCCTGCACCCAACTGTCCCCCTGGCCTTCCTCAACCTCCTCTACATCGGCGCCCAGCAGAAAATCTACAGGCAAACGAGGCTGTCTGCCAAACATTAAAAAGTAGGGAGTCATGCCAGTGGACTGATGTACTGTAGTGTTATATGCATAAGTTAACTGGGGAAGGTGTCGTGGCCAGTATCTCTTCTGGTCTGGGCGCAGTGTACGTAACAAATCATGCAGCGTACGATTAAATCGTTCACATTGGCCATTACCCTGAGGATGGTATGGAGTAGTGCGGCTCTTCTGCACCTTGTATACTTTACACAGCCGTTGGATCAGATTACTCTCAAAGTTTCTTCCCTGGTCTGAATGGATGCGATCAGGGGGGCCAAACAAATGAAACCAATGCTTCACCAGCACATCCGCTACTGTACTGGCCCGTTGATCTTTGGTGGGAATTGCCTGGGTGTATTTAGAAAACACATCTGTTAGGACAAGTACATGTTCTCTACCATTTGAGGCTGGTTCTAAGACAGTAAAATCTATGGCCAGAATTTCATGTGGACGAGAAGCCTTTAAGCTACCCATAAAAGGCTTAACCTTGGGTTGCACAGCTTTAGCCAGAACACATCTTCCACATTGCTGGCACCATTTCTCTACATCTTTATACATGTTTGGCCAATAACAACGGGAATGCACTAATTGTAGTGTACGTTCCACCCCCTGATGACCATGATTATCATGCAACTGGGTGAGAACATTCTCCATTAAACACTGAGGCAATACAAGCTGATAATTCGCCCTCCCCCCATCGGGAGAACTGAAACTACGGTATAGCACCTTACCATCTTCCTTTAAACGTCCCCACTGACGAGCGAGCTCTCTAGTGCCTTTGCTAAATCTCTCTCTCTCTCTCGGATCAGGTGGCCTGGCTTTTCTCCAACAGGCTAAAAATGGTCCTATGACTGGATCTTGCTCCTGCAGTTTAGCTAAACTCTCCTTAGAACAACCTGGAAGGACAGAAATGTCAGATTGGATAAAAAAACTCCCTTCCTCAAACTCCCTTTCCTCCAAGTCCTTGGCTGCACTGGGCTCACTATATTGGCGAGACAAAGCATCAGCATTCCCATTTCGGGCCCCTGGACGATATTTTAAAGTGAGATCAAAAGAAGCTAGCTGGGCTGCCCACCGCTGCTCCACAGCCCCAAGTTTTGCTGTATCAAGGTGCTTAAGGGGGTTGTTGTCAGTATACACAGTACAAGAGCCTCCCAACAAATACTCCCTGAACTTTTCAGACACTGCCCACTTAAGAGCAAGGAATTCTAACTTCATGGAGCTATAATTCTGCATGTTCTTCTCAGCTGTTCTAAGTGCCCTACTAGCATAAGCGACAGGCCTAAGCCTCCCTCCATGTTCCTGGGAAAGTACTGCTCCCAGCCCTGCATGACTTGCATCTATCTCCAATATAAATGGTCTGTGGAAGTCGGCGTAAGCCAACACTGGGGAAGAGACTAATGCATTCTTAAGCTGACTGAATTTCTCTTCACACTCTGCGGTCCAGACTGACGCTAATGGCTTTTTGGGAGTCCTACCCTTCTTTGCACCTGGGCTTAGCTGTGCCACCACGTGATGCAAAGGAGCAGCCATTTTTGCAAATCCTGCAATGAAACGCCTGTAATAACTGGCAAAACCTAAAAATGATCGCAGCTCGGCCAAATTAGTTGGGGTCTTCCAGCCTCTCACCACCTCTACCTTATCTGGGTCTGTTGCAACTCCATCAGCTGACACTACGTGGCCCAGATATTTCACCTGCTTCTGAAAAAAATGACACTTTGAAAGTTTTACTTTAAGTCCTTGCTTCTGCAGCCTAGAAAAGACCTCCTCCAGCCTCCCCAAATGTTGCTGAATGGAGGAAGAGAACACAATGACATCATCAAGGTACAATAAGACAGATTGATAACGGCAGTCTCCAAACATCCGCTCCATGAGACGCTGAAAAGTACTGGGAGCATTGCACAATCCAAATGGCATCCTATTAAACTCAAATAGCCCAAATGGGGTGCAAAATGCAGTTTTCACCCTGTCCTTTTCAGTAACCTCAACTTGGTTATAGCCACTGGCTAAATCCAAAGTAGAGAACCACTTAGCTCCTGCAAGCCCATCTAATGACTCTTCAATCCTCGGCAAAGGAAACGCATCCTTCCTTGTTTTAGCATTTAGACGACGATAGTCCACACACAATCTAATTCCACCATCCTTCTTTTGGACCAGTACAATAGGGGATGCATACGGACTACAACTTTCACTAATTACCTGGCTGTCCAACAATTGTTTAATATGGGCTCTCGCCATCTCATACTGTGAGGGAAGGATGCGACGGTATGGCTGCCGTACAGGAGTGTCATCGAGCAGGGGGATTTCATGCTTAATCAAGTTAGTGCAACCCAAGTCAGCTTCATCTTTTGCAAACAAAGAGTGGTATTTATTTAACAATGCTGCAGCTTGCTGTTGCTCCGCACTGTTCAGTCCCTCGAAAATAGGCATGTCCCAGCCCTCCCCTTTCATGTCCTGAACGCCGATCGGAGACACAGAAGCTGTACACTCATTATTATGAGCACTGCTACCAAAGTCAACATGGGGGGTATGCTCAGATGATATAGTTGCCATACTTACTGTTGCTATAACCCTGCGTGGAATCAGCCAAATGTCAGAATATCCTACGTTAGTTACTGGTACATGTACTACTCCTCTTTCAGACACCACCAAGGCAGGTGAAACTAGCAGCCCCTCTGGAAGTGCACCCTCCTCTGGCCTTAATGGTTCTACTAAAAACTCCATGTTTTGCTGTGAGGGAGCCTTTGGACATGTAACTGGGATCATGGTTAATGTACCCGCAGCAACACAAAGTTTGCTCTTACCTTTCACTCTCACTTTGAACGGGTCCTGAGAATTTGCTATCGTCTCTTCCACTTGGCAATGTCTGAGAGCTCGTCTCCACTCTGGAACCTCTGTTATCATAGGGGCGTCAAAAAGAGTGGAGCCATACTGCACAAACAACTCATAGTAGAATCCTTTGATCACATTCATTCCCAGGACTCCTGGAGTCTGCATTTTCTTATACTGCATGTGAGAGTCTTCTGGATCTTTCACTACAAGGACCCCCCTGCGTGGAACACTTTTTCCAAGTATAGTAATGTCCAGCTCCAAATAGCCGAGATATGGCAATTCCAGGCCATTCCCAGCCCTAAGATCTAACCACCCACAATCCTGTAACTGTACATTAGTTAGATGGCCAAAATACTCATCAAAAAAACTCTTTGTAATAGTTGTAACCATCGATCCAGTATCCAACAATGATGGAACCACAATTTCCCCCATTTGGACTTCCACTACAGGGCACTTGCTCACCAGTGCAGACATAACAGTTGGATTGGGTTCTGAATCACACTTTGTTTCTAGATGTGTAAGACTTTGCTCACTAATGAGTTCTTGTTGTTCCAATTGTGTTGTTCTTTGTTCAGAGTGGGTCGCTTTAGGGAGGATGGCAGTACAGTAACGTGCTATGTGGCCCCTTTGATCACACCGAAAACACCGAGGCTTCCCATCAAAGGTTCTTTTAGCTTTCGATGGGGGCGGAGCCCCAAACTCTTGCTTTGAGGGTTGTAGTGCTTTCATTAGCACATCTAGCTGCCTCTGTTGAGCTTCAATAAGGGCTTTAAGCTCAGAATAACCAGGCTTACTTTCAACTGGCTCACGAGATGCTTCTGCCTGAACTTCATTGGAGAAAAGTGACTGGTTATTCTTTTGCTTAAAAGACTGCCCTTCACACTGTACTGTCCACTGAACACCCTCCCTACGTACATCACGAATTGTCCACTCCGGGTTCAAGCGAACCTTATCTCTCAACCTTACACTCAGACTGTAGTCTCTAACACCTTCACAAAATTGGTCACGCAGATCTCTCTGAGATTTGGGTTTAGTATGGATGTCTAATGCTACAATCTGATCCATTAGAGACATTAGCGCATGAGAATAGTCCAACAATGACTCTCCCTCACGCTGTTTACGATTAAAAAACCTGCGCTGAAGGGAGATTGCAGAGTGTGAACATCCATATACTTCTCTCAGAATAGTGAATATACCATTAACAGTCTCTCTTTCCTCTTTAGGAAGATATTTAACCTCTATGCGAGCTGCCCCTTCCAAATGGTTATACACACAATTAGCTTTTTCTTTTTCGGTAGGTTTCAATTGGATATGATTTTCAACCAGTTCAATCCAGTCTTCAAGCGTAGGAGAATCAGCTCTGTCCAGGTTGCCAGAAAACTTTGGTACCTTCTCACTTTGTTGAATGTAAACCACCCGAGTCCCCCCTTCAGTCTCAGTAGCAGTTGATTCAACCCTGTCCATTTCACTGCTCGATGGCCCAGGTGGAGACACGGTTGAATGTAGCCTCCCCAGCTGCTGCTCCAGTTCTTGTATGTACTGCGCCAAGTCCTCTCTCTGAGTCTCCTCCATGATTTGGGAGAGCTTAGACGACAACTGCGCCTATGGATCCTCACGTGGTTCTGGTCCACCGCTGCTCTTGCCGTTTCAAAAAAAAAAAAAAAAAAAACTCAATCTGACACTTTGCTCCCCCGACAACTAATTAATACTGCCTTGCTAAGTTCTGTCGACAACGCCAAAATGTTACACCCGGTTAGGATTAGCGATACAATAAGCAGTCAAAATAGGTAGAGAAATAGAATCTTTATTATTGAGACAATTTCATAATGATTAATAAGCCTCACCATACCAAACTCCCAGTTCAGCTCTCAACTGTGACAACAGGATTGGGGGGATAAGGTCTCACACACCAACACACTGCACTTCAAATATTCCTTTTGCTTAAAGTTCACACACGTGAATATGCACGGCACACTTACACCCTTAGGGCCCTATCTGTAGGCCTGACTGAGAGCTTACTAGGTATTGGTGGCAAGGGGGGGGGGGGGCACAAGTTCAAAATAAAACACAAAAAAATGAATAAATAAAAGAAAAAAATAAGAACTAGCCCACCCCACGGGCAAAACCCAGCTATTTGCCCTCAACCAGCTCACGTGTCAGGGTGGACTAGAACAAAAAAACAGAACCCAACTAATGAACAAAACAAATAAATTATTCCCAGCAAGAGCAGCGTATGGACCCCGATGCTCTGCAAAGAAAACATTAATAACCATAAAAACACTTTAATACAGAAACATTAAAACATATCAATAAAAGATGAACTACAAACAAACTTTAAAAATACCTGGCCCGTCGGTAGTCTACCAACAACCAGCCGTTTTCACTCAAGCAGTAAATAAACAGGGAAGCACATCTGAAATAATAAAATGGTAAATGTCATGTGCTAGACAATAACACAACACACCATATACACAACAAACAGCATTTCCTACCAGCTTTTTCCTGCATGCTGATGTGGAACAAGGTGTGCACATGCTCCATTCCACTGTCCTCCTACCCACAGCTGAACAACCTGTTCTTCCTCCTGCAGGTCACTATTTGTAGTGTTTTTAATTAGTGCACCTACCTAACACCTGTCACAGTTAGCTGCTGTGATAGCTAGCTGCTGTGATAGTTAGCTGCTGTTATAATTAACTGATGTGATAGCTTGCTGCTGTGATAGCTAGCTGCTGTTATAGCTAGCTGCTGTTATAATTAACTGATGTGATAGCTAGCTGCTGTGATAGCTAGCTGCTGTTATAATTAACTGCTGTTATAATTAACTGATGTGATAGCTAGCTGCTGTTATAGTTAGCTGCTGTTATAGTTAGCTGCTGTTATAGCTAGCTGCTGTTATAATTAACTGCTGTTATAATTAACTGATGTGATAGCTAGCTGCTGTTATAGTTAGCTGCTGTTATAATTAACTGATGTGATAGCTAGCTGCTGTTATAGCTAGCTGCTGTTATAATTAACTGATGTGATAGCTAGCTGCTGTTATAGCTAGCTGCTGTTATAGCTAGCTGCTGTTATAATTAACTGATGTGATAGCTAGCTGCTGTTATAGCTAGCTGCTGTTATAGCTAGCTGCTGTTATAGCTAGCTGCTGTTATAATTAACTGCTGTTATAATTAACTGATGTGATAGCTAGCTGCTGTTATAGTTAGCTGCTGTTATAATTAACTGATGTGATAGCTAGCTGCTGTTATAGCTAGCTGCTGTTATAATTAACTGATGTGATAGCTAGCTGCTGTTATAGCTAGCTGCTGTTATAGCTAGCTGCTGTTATAGCTAGCTGCTGTTATAATTAACTGATGTGATAGCTAGCTGCTGTTTTAGCTAGCTGCTGTTATAGCTAGCTGATGTGATAGCTAGCTGCTGTTATAGTTAGCTGCTGTTATAATTAACTGATGTGATAGCTAGCTGCTGTGATAGCTAGCTGCTGTGATAGCTAGCTGATGTGATAGCTAGCTGCTGTTATAGTTAGCTGCTGTTATAATTAACTGATGTGATAGCTAGCTGCTGTGATAGCTAGCTGCTGTGATAGCTAGCTGCTGTGATAGCTAGCTGCTGTGATAGTTAACTGATGTGATAGCTAGCTGCTGTTATAGTTAGCTGCTGTTATAATTAACTGATGTGATAGCTAGCTGCTGTTATAGCTAGCTGCTGTTATAGCTAGCTGCTGTTATAGCTAGCTGCTGTTATAGCTAGCTGCTGTTATAGCTAGCTGCTGTTATAGCTAGCTGCTGTTATAGTTAGCTGCTGTTATAATTAGCTGATGTGATAGCTAGCTGCTGTTATAGCTAGCTGCTGTTATAGCTAGCTGCTGTGATAGTTAGCTGCTGTGATAGCTAGCTGCTGTGATAGTTAGCTGCTGTTATAATTAACTGATGTGATAGCTTGCTGCTGTGATAGCTAGCTGCTGTTATAGCTAGCTGCTGTTATAATTAACTGCTGTTATAATTAACTGATGTGATAGCTAGCTGCTGTGATAGCTAGCTGCTGTTATAGCTAGCTGCTGTGATAGCTAGCTGCTGTGATAGCTAGCTGCTGTGATAGTTAGCTGCTGTTATAATTAACTGATGTGATAGCTAGCTGCTGTTATAGCTAGCTGCTGTTATAGCTAGCTGCTGTTATAGTTAGCTGCTGTTATAATTAACTGATGTGATAGCTAGCTGCTGTTATAGTTAGCTGCTGTTATAGTTAGCTGCTGTTATAGCTAGCTGCTGTTATAATTAACTGCTGTTATAATTAACTGATGTGATAGCTAGCTGCTGTTATAGTTATCTGCTGTTATAATTAACTGATGTGATAGCTAGCTGCTGTTATAGCTAGCTGCTGTTATAATTAACTGATGTGATAGCTAGCTGCTGTTATAGCTAGCTGCTGTTATAGCTAGCTGCTGTTATAATTAACTGATGTGATAGCTAGCTGCTGTTATAGCTAGCTGCTGTTATAGCTAGCTGCTGTTATAGCTAGCTGCTGTTATAATTAACTGCTGTTATAATTAACTGATGTGATAGCTAGCTGCTGTTATAGTTAGCTGCTGTTATAATTAACTGATGTGATAGCTAGCTGCTGTTATAGCTAGCTGCTGTTATAATTAACTGATGTGATAGCTAGCTGCTGTTATAGCTAGCTGCTGTTATAGCTAGCTGCTGTTATAGCTAGCTGCTGTTATAATTAACTGATGTGATAGCTAGCTGCTGTTTTAGCTAGCTGCTGTTATAGCTAGCTGATGTGATAGCTAGCTGCTGTTATAGTTAGCTGCTGTTATAATTAACTGATGTGATAGCTAGCTGCTGTGATAGCTAGCTGCTGTTATAGCTAGCTGCTGTGATAGTTAACTGATGTGATAGCTAGCTGCTGTTATAGTTAGCTGCTGTTATAATTAACTGATGTGATAGCTAGCTGCTCTGATAGCTAGCTGCTGTTATAATTAGCTGCTGTTATAATTAACTGATGTGATAGGTAGCTGCTGTTTTAGCTAGCTGCTGTTATAGCTAGCTGATGTGATAGCTAGCTGCTGTTATAGTTAGCTGCTGTTATAATTAACTGATGTGATAGCTAGCTGCTGTGATAGCTAGCTGCTGTGATAGCTAGCTGCTGTGATAGCTAGCTGCTGTGATAGCTAGCTGCTGTTATAGCTAGCTGCTGTGATAGCTAGCTGCTGTTATAGTTAGCTGCTGTTATAATTAACTGATGTGATAGCTAGCTGCTGTGATAGCTAGCTGCTGTTATAATTAACTGATGTGATAGCTAGCTGCTGTTATAGCTAGCTGCTGTTATAATTAACTGATGTGATAGCTAGCTGCTGTTATAGTTAGCTGCTGTTATAATTAACTGCTGTGATAGCTAGCTGCTCTGATAGCTAGCTGCTGTTATAATTAACTGCTGTTATAATTAACTGATGTGATAGCTAGCTGCTGTTATAGTTAGCTGCTGTTATAATTAACTGATGTGATAGCTAGCTGCTGTTATAGCTAGCTGCTGTTATAGCTAGCTGCTGTTATAGCTAGCTGCTGTGATAGCTAGCTGCTGTGATAGCTAGCTGCTGTGATAGTTAGCTGCTGTTATAATTAACTGATGTGATAGCTAGCTGCTGTTATAGCTAGCTGCTGTTATAGCTAGCTGCTGTTATAGCTAGCTGCTGTTATAGTTAGCTGCTGTTATAGTTAGCTGCTGTTATAGTTAGCTGCTGTTATAGCTAGCTGCTGTTATAATTAACTGCTGTTATAATTAACTGATGTGATAGCTAGCTGCTGTTATAGTTAGCTGCTGTTATAATTAACTGATGTGATTGCTAGCTGCTGTTATAGCTAGCTGCTGTTATAATTAACTGATGTGATAGCTAGCTGCTGTTATAATTAACTCATGTGATAGCTAGCTGCTGTTTTAGCTAGCTGCTGTTATAGCTAGCTGATGTGATAGCTAGCTGCTGTTATAGTTAGCTGCTGTTATAATTAACTGATGTGATAGCTAGCTGCTGTGATAGCTAGCTGCTGTGATAGCTAGCTGCTGTGATAGCTAGCTGCTGTTATAGCTAGCTGCTGTGATAGTTAACTGATGTGATAGCTAGCTGCTGTTATAATTAACTGATGTGATAGCTAGCTGCTGTTATAGCTAGCTGCTGTTATAGCTAGCTGCTGTTATAGCTAGCTGCTGTTATAATTAACTGCTGTTATAGCTAGCTGCTGTTATAGCTAGCTGCTGTTATAGTTAGCTGCTGTTATAATTAGCTGATGTGATAGCTAGCTGCTGTTATAGCTAGCTGCTGTTATAGCTAGCTGCTGTGATAGTTAGCTGCTGTGATAGCTAGCTGCTGTGATAGTTAGCTGCTGTTATAATTAACTGATGTGATAGCTTGCTGCTGTGATAGCTAGCTGCTGTTATAGCTAGCTGCTGTTATAATTAACTGCTGTTATAATTAACTGATGTGATAGCTAGCTGCTGTGATAGCTAGGTGCTGTTATAGCTAGCTGCTGTTATAGCTAGCTGCTGTGATAGCTAGCTGCTGTGATAGCTAGCTGCTGTTATAGTTAGCTGCTGTTATAATTAACTGATGTGATAGCTAGCTGCTGTTATAGCTAGCTGCTGTTATAGCTAGCTGCTGTTATAGCTAGCTGCTGTTATAGTTAGCTGCTGTTATAATTAACTGATGTGATAGCTAGCTGCTGTTATAGTTAGCTGCTGTTATAGTTAGCTGCTGTTATAGCTAGCTGCTGTTATAGCTAGCTGCTGTTATAATTAACTGCTGTTATAATTAACTGATGTGATAGCTAGCTGCTGTTATAGTTAGCTGCTGTTATAATTAACTGATGTGATAGCTAGCTGCTGTTATAGCTAGCTGCTGTTATAATTAACTGATGTGATAGCTAGCTGCTGTTATAGCTAGCTGCTGTTATAGCTAGCTGCTGTTATAGCTAGCTGCTGTTATAATTAACTGATGTGATAGCTAGCTGCTGTTATAGTTAGCTGCTGTTATAGCTAGCTGCTGTTATAATTAACTGCTGTTATAATTAACTGATGTGATAGTTAGCTGCTGTTATAGTTAGCTGCTGTTATAATTAACTGATGTGATAGCTAGCTGCTGTTATAGCTAGCTGCTGTTATAATTAACTGATGTGATAGCTAGCTGCTGTTATAGCTAGCTGCTGTTATAGTTAGCTGCTGTTATAGCTAGCTGCTGTTATAGCTAGCTGCTGTTATAATTAACTGATGTGATAGCTAGCTGCTGTTATAGTTAGCTGCTGTTATAATTAACTGATGTGATAGCTAGCTGCTGTTATAGCTAGCTGCTGTTATAATTAACTGATGTGATAGCTAGCTGCTGTTATAGCTAGCTGCTGTTATAGCTAGCTGCTGTTATAATTAACTGATGTGATAGCTAGCTGCTGTTATAGTTAGCTGCTGTTATAGCTAGCTGCTGTTATAGCTAGCTGCTGTTATAATTAACTGCTGTTATAATTAACTGCTGTTATAATTAACTGATGTGATAGCTAGCTGCTGTTATAGTTAGCTGCTGTTATAATTAACTGATGTGATAGCTAGCTGCTGTTATAGCTAGCTGCTGTTATAATTAACTGATGTGATAGCTAGCTGCTGTTATAGCTAGCTGCTGTTATAGCTAGCTGCTGTTATAATTAACTGATGTGATAGCTAGCTGCTGTTTTAGCTAGCTGCTGTTATAATTAAGTGATGTGATAGCTAGCTGCTGTTATAGCTAGCTGCTGTTATATTTAACTGATGTGATAGCTAGCTGCTGTTTTAGCTAGCTGCTGTTATAGCTAGCTGATGTGATAGCTAGCTGCTGTTATAGTTAGCTGCTGTTATAATTAACTGATGTGATAGCTAGCTGCTGTGATAGCTAGCTGCTGTGATAGCTAGCTGCTGTGATAGCTAGCTGCTGTTATAGCTAGCTGCTGTTATAGCTAGCTGCTGTGATAGTTAACTGATGTGATAGCTAGCTGCTGTTATAGTTAGCTGCTGTTATAATTAACTGATGTGATAGCTAGCTGCTGTGATAGCTAGCTGCTGTTATAGCTAGCTGCTGTTATAATTAACTGCTGTTATAATTAACTGATGTGATAGCTAGCTGCTGTGATAGCTAGCTGCTGTTATAGCTAGCTGCTGTTATAGCTAGCTGCTGTGATAGCTAGCTGCTGTGATAGCTAGCTGCTGTTATAGCTAGCTGCTGTTATAGCTAGCTGCTGTTATAATTAACTGCTGTTATAATTAACTGATGTGATAGCTAGCTGCTGTTATAGTTAGCTGCTGTTATAATTAACTGATGTGATAGCTAGCTGCTGTTATAGCTAGCTGCTGTTATAATTAACTGATGTGATAGCTAGCTGCTGTTATAGCTAGCTGCTGTTATAGCTAGCTGCTGTTATAATTAACTGATGTGATAGCTAGCTGCTGTTTTAGCTAGCTGCTGTTATAGCTAGCTGATGTGATAGCTAGCTGCTGTTATAATTAACTGATGTGATAGCTAGCTGCTGTGATAGCTAGCTGCTGTGATAGCTAGCTGCTGTGATAGCTAGCTGCTGTGATAGTTAACTGCTGTTATAGTTAGCTGCTGTTATAATTAACTGATGTGATAGCTAGCTGCTGTGATAGCTAGCTGCTCTGATAGCTAGCTGCTCTGATAGCTAGCTGCTGTTATAATTAACTGATGTGATAGGTAGCTGCTGTTTTAGCTAGCTGCTGTTATAGCTAGCTGATGTGATAGCTAGCTGCTGTTATAGTTAGCTGCTGTTATAATTAACTGATGTGATAGCTAGCTGCTGTGATAGCTAGCTGCTGTGATAGCTAGCTGCTGTGATAGTTAACTGATGTGATAGCTAGCTGCTGTTATAGTTAGCTGCTGTTATAATTAACTGATGTGATAGCTAGCTGCTGTGATAGCTAGCTGCTGTTATAATTAACTGCTGTTATAATTAACTGATGTGATAGCTAGCTGCTGTTATAGCTAGCTGCTGTTATAATTAACTGATGTGATAGCTAGCTGCTGTTATAGTTAGCTGCTGTTATAATTAACTGATGTGATAGCTAGCTGCTGTGATAGCTAGCTGCTCTGATAGCTAGCTGCTGTTATAATTAACTGCTGTTATAATTAACTGATGTGATAGCTAGCTGCTGTTATAGTTAGCTGCTGTTATAATTAACTGATGTGATAGCTAGCTGCTGTTATAGCTAGCTGCTGTTATAGCTAGCTGCTGTTATAGCTAGCTGCTGTGATAGCTAGCTGCTGTTATAATTAACTGATGTGATAGCTAGCTGCTGTTATAGCTAGCTGCTGTTATAGCTAGCTGCTGTTATAATTAACTGATGTGATAGCTAGCTGCTGTTATAGCTAGCTGCTGTTATAGTTAGCTGCTGTTATAGTTAGCTGCTGTTATAGCTAACTGCTGTTATAATTAACTGATGTGATAGCTAGCTGCTGTTATAGTTAGCTGCTGTTATAATTAACTGATGTGATTGCTAGCTGCTGTTATAGCTAGCTGCTGTTATAATTAACTGATGTGATAGCTAGCTGCTGTTATAGCTAGCTGCTGTTATAATTAACTCATGTGATAGCTAGCTGCTGTTTTAGCTAGCTGATGTGATAGCTAGCTGCTGTTATAGTTAGCTGCTGTTATAATTAACTGATGTGATAGCTAGCTGCTGTGATAGCTAGCTGCTGTGATAGCTAGCTGCTGTGATAGCTAGCTGCTGTTATAGCTAGCTGCTGTTATAGCTAGCTGCTGTGATAGTTAACTGATGTGATAGCTAGCTGCTGTTATAGTTAGCTGCTGTTATAATTAACTGATGTGATAGCTAGCTGCTGTTATAGCTAGCTGCTGTTATAGCTAGCTGCTGTTATAGCTAGCTGCTGTTATAGCTAGCTGCTGTTATAGTTAGCTGCTGTTATAATTAGCTGATGTGATAGCTAGCTGCTGTGATAGTTAGCTGCTGTGATAGCTAGCTGCTGTGATAGTTAGCTGCTGTTATAATTAACTGATGTGATAGCTTGCTGCTGTGATAGCTAGCTGCTGTTATAGCTAGCTGCTGTTATAATTAACTGCTGTTATAATTAACTGATGTGATAGCTAGCTGCTGTTATAGCTAGCTGCTGTTATAGCTAGCTGCTGTTATAGCTAGCTGCTGTGATAGCTAGCTGCTGTGATAGCTAGCTGCTGTTATAGTTAGCTGCTGTTATAGCTAGCTGCTGTTATAGCTAGCTGCTGTTATAGCTAGCTGCTGTTATAGCTAGCTGCTGTTATAGTTAGCTGCTGTTATAATTAACTGATGTGATAGCTAGCTGCTGTTATAGTTAGCTGCTGTTATAGTTAGCTGCTGTTATAGCTAGCTGCTGTTATAGCTAGCTGCTGTTATAATTAACTGCTGTTATAATTAACTGATGTGATAGCTAGCTGCTGTTTTAGCTAGCTGATGTGATAGCTAGCTGCTGTTATAGCTAGCTGCTGTTATAATTAACTGATGTGATAGCTAGCTGCTGTTATAGCTAGCTGCTGTTATAGCTAGCTGCTGTTATAGCTAGCTGCTGTTATAATTAACTGATGTGATAGCTAGCTGCTGTTATAGTTAGCTGCTGTTATAGCTAGCTGCTGTTATAGCTAGCTGCTGTTATAATTAACTGCTGTTATAATTAACTGATGTGATAGCTAGCTGCTGTTATAGTTAGCTGCTGTTATAATTAACTGATGTGATAGCTAGCTGCTGTTATAGCTAGCTGCTGTTATAATTAACTGATGTGATAGCTAGCTGCTGTTATAGCTAGCTGCTGTTATAGCTAGCTGCTGTTATAGCTAGCTGCTGTTATAATTAACTGATGTGATAGCTAGCTGCTGTTTTAGCTAGCTGCTGTTATAGCTAGCTGATGTGATAGCTAGCTGCTGTTATAGTTAGCTGCTGTTATAATTAACTGATGTGATAGCTAGCTGCTGTGATAGCTAGCTGCTGTGATAGCTAGCTGCTGTGATAGCTAGCTGCTGTGATAGCTAGCTGCTGTTATAGTTAGCTGCTGTTATAATTAACTGATGTGATAGCTAGCTGCTGTGATAGCTAGCTGCTCTGATAGCTAGCTGCTGTTATAATTAACTGCTGTTATAATTAACTGATGTGATAGCTAGCTGCTGTTTTAGCTAGCTGCTGTTATAGCTAGCTGATGTGATAGCTAGCTGCTGTTATAGTTAGCTGCTGTTATAATTAACTGATGTGATAGCTAGCTGCTGTGATAGCTAGCTGCTGTTATAGCTAGCTGCTGTTATAGCTAGCTGCTGTGATAGTTAACTGATGTGATAGCTAGCTGCTGTTATAGTTAGCTGCTGTTATAATTAACTGATGTGATAGCTAGCTGCTGTTATAATTAACTGCTGTTATAATTAACTGATGTGATAGCTAGCTGCTGTTATAATTAACTGATGTGATAGCTAGCTGCTGTTATAGTTAGCTGCTGTTATAATTAACTGATGTGATAGCTAACTGATGTGATAGCTAGCTGCTGTTATAGCTAGCTGCTGTTATAGCTAGCTGCTGTTATAATTAACTGCTGTTATAATTAACTGATGTGATAGCTAGCTGCTGTTATAGTTAGCTGCTGTTATAGTTATCTGCTGTGATTGTTAGCTGCTGTTATAGTTAGCTGCTGTTATAGTTAGCTGCTGTTATAGCTAGCTGCTGTTATAATTAACTGCTTTTTATAATTAACTGATGTGATAGCTAGCTTCTGTTATAGCTAGCTGCTGTGATAGTTAACTGATGTGATAGCTAGCTGCTGTTATAGCTAGCTGCTGTTATAGCTAGCTGCTGTTATAATTAACTGCTGTTATAATTAACTGATGTGATAGCTAGCTGCTGTTATAGCTAGCTGCTGTTATAGTTAGCTGCTGTTATAATTAACTGATGTGATAGCTAGCTGCTGTTATAGTTAGCTGCTGTTATAGTTAGCTGCTGTTATAGCTAGCTGCTGTTATAGCTAGCTGCTGTTATAGCTAGCTGCTGTTATAATTAACTGCTGTTATAGCTAGCTGCTGTTATAGTTAGCTGCTGTTATAATTAGCTGATGTGATAGCTAGCTGCTGTTATAGCTAGCTGCTGTTATAGCTAGCTGCTGTTATAGCTAGCTGCTGTGATAGTTAGCTGCTGTTATAATTAACTGATGTGATAGCTAGCTGCTGTTATAGCTAGCTGCTGTTATAATTAACTGCTGTTATAATTAACTGATGTGATAGCTAGCTGCTGTGATAGCTAGCTGCTGTGATAGCTAGCTGCTGTTATAGCTAGCTGCTGTTATAGCTAGCTGCTGTTATAATTAACTGATGTGATAGTTAGCTGCTGTTATAGTTAGCTGCTGTTATAGTTAGCTGCTGTTATAGCTAGCTGCTGTTATAATTAACTGCTGTTATAATTAACTGATGTGATAGCTAGCTGCTGTTATAGTTAGCTGCTGTTATAATTAACTGATGTGATAGCTAGCTGCTGTTATAGCTAGCTGCTGTTATAATTAACTGATGTGATAGCTAGCTGCTGTTATAGCTAGCTGCTGTTATAGCTAGCTGCTGTTATAGCTAGCTGCTGTTATAATTAACTGATGTGATAGCTAGCTGCTGTTTTAGCTAGCTGCTGTTATAGCTAGCTGATGTGATAGCTAGCTGCTGTTATAGTTAGCTGCTGTTATAATTAGCTGCTGTGATAGCTAGCTGCTGTGATAGCTAGCTGCTGTTATAGCTAGCTGCTGTGATAGTTAACTGATGTGATAGCTAGCTGCTGTTATAGTTAGCTGCTGTTATAATTAACTGATGTGATAGCTAGCTGCTGTGATAGCTAGCTGCTCTGATAGCTAGCTGCTGTTATAATTAGCTGCTGTTATAATTAACTGATGTGATAGGTAGCTGCTGTTTTAGCTAGCTGCTGTTATAGCTAGCTGCTGTGATAGTTAACTGATGGTAAATGGTAAATGGTAAATGGACTTGATTTATATAGCGCTTTATCACCACACTGAAGCAGTCTCAAAGCGCTTTACATATCAGCTCATTCACCCAATCACTCTCACATTCACACACCAGTGGGACAGGACTGCCATGCAAGGCGCTAGTCGACCACTGGGAGCAACTTAGGGTTCAGTGTCTTGCCCAAGGACACTTCGACACATAGTCAGGTACTGGGATCGAAACCCCAACCTCTCGATCAGAAGACGACCCACTACCACCTGAGCCACGGTCGCCCTGTTATAGCTAGCTGCTGTTATAGTTAGCTGCTGTTATAATTAACTGATGTGATAGCTAGCTGCTGTTATAGCTAGCTGCTGTTATAGCTAGCTGCTGTTATAGCTAGCTGCTGTTATAGTTAGCTGCTGTTATAGCTAGCTGCTGTTATAGCTAGCTGCTGTTATAGCTAGCTGCTGTTATAGCTAGCTGCTGTTATAGTTAGCTGCTGTTATAATTAGCTGATGTGATAGCTAGCTGCTGTGATAGTTAGCTGCTGTGATAGCTAGCTGCTGTGATAGTTAGCTGCTGTTATAATTAACTGATGTGATAGCTTGCTGCTGTGATAGCTAGCTGCTGTTATAGCTAGCTGCTGTTATAATTAACTGCTGTTATAATTAACTGATGTGATAGCTAGCTGCTGTGATAGCTAGCTGCTGTTATAGCTAGCTGCTGTTATAGCTAGCTGCTGTGATAGCTAGCTGCTGTGATAGTTAGCTGCTGTTATAGTTAGCTGCTGTTATAATTAACTGATGTGATAGCTAGCTGCTGTTATAGCTAGCTGCTGTTATAGCTAGCTGCTGTTATAGTTAGCTGCTGTTATAATTAACTGATGTGATAGCTAGCTGCTGTTATAGTTAGCTGCTGTTATAGTTAGCTGCTGTTATAGCTAGCTGCTGTTATAGCTAGCTGCTGTTATAGCTAGCTGCTGTTATAATTAACTGCTGTTATAATTAACTGATGTGATAGCTAGCTGCTGTTATAGTTAGCTGCTGTTATAGTTAGCTGCTGTTATAGCTAGCTGCTGTTATAATTAACTGATGTGATAGCTAGCTGCTGTTATAGCTAGCTGCTGTTATAGCTAGCTGCTGTTATAATTAACTGATGTGATAGCTAGCTGCTGTTATAGTTAGCTGCTGTTATAGCTAGCTGCTGTTATAGCTAGCTGCTGTTATAATTAACTGCTGTTATAATTAACTGATGTGATAGCTAGCTGCTGTTATAGTTAGCTGCTGTTATAATTAACTGATGTTATAGCTAGCTGCTGTTATAGCTAGCTGCTGTTATAGTTAGCTTCTGTTATAGCTAGCTGCTGTTATAGGTAGCTGCTGTTTTTTGCTAGCTGCTGTTATAGCTAGCTGCTGTGATAGTTAACTGATGGTAAATGGTAAATGGTAAATGGACTTGATTTATATAGCGCTTTATCACCACACTGAAGCAGTCTCAAAGCGCTTTACATATCAGCTCATTCACCCAATCACTCTCACATTCACACACCAGTGGGACAGGACTGCCATGCAAGGCGCTAGTCGACCACTGGGAGCAACTTAGGGTTCAGTGTCTTGCCCAAGGACACTTCGACACATAGTCAGGTACTGGGATCGAACCCCCAACCTCTCGATCAGAAGACGACCCACTACCACCTGAGCCACGGTCGCCCTGTTATAGCTAGCTGCTGTTATAGTTAGCTGCTGTTATAATTAACTGATGTGATAGCTAGCTGCTGTTATAGCTAGCTGCTGTTATAGCTAGCTGCTGTTATAGTTAGCTGCTGTTATAATTAACTGATGTGATAGCTAGCTGCTGTGATAGCTAGCTGCTGTGATAGCTAGCTGCTGTGATAGCTAGCTGCTGTGATAGCTAACTGATGTGATAGCTAGCTGCTGTTATAGTTAGCTGCTGTTATAATTAACTGATGTGATAGCTAGCTGCTGTGATAGCTAGCTGCTCTGATAGCTAGCTGCTGTTATAATTAACTGCTGTTATAATTAACTGATGTGATAGCTAGCTGCTGTTTTAGCTAGCTGCTGTTATAGCTAGCTGCTGTTATAGCTAGCTGCTGTTATAGTTAGCTGCTGTTATAATTAACTGATGTGATAGCTAGCTGCTGTGATAGCTAGCTGCTGTGATAGCTAGCTGCTGTTATAGCTAGCTGCTGTGATAGTTAACTGATGTGATAGCTAGCTGCTGTTATAGTTAGCTGCTGTTATAATTAACTGATGTGATAGCTAGCTGCTGTGATAGCTAGCTGCTCTGATAGCTAGCTGCTGTTATAATTAACTGCTGTTATAATTAACTGATGTGATAGCTAGCTGCTGTTATAGCTAGCTGCTGTTATAATTAACTGATGTGATAGCTAGCTGCTGTTATAGTTAGCTGCTGTTATAATTACTGATGTGATAGCTAGCTGCTGTTATAGCTACTGCTGTTAGCTAGCTGCTGTTATAGCTAGCTGCTGTTATAATTAACTGCTGTTATAATTAACTGATGTGATAGCTAGCTGCTGTTATAGTTAGCTGCTGTTATAGTTATCTGCTGTGATTGTTAGCTGCTGTTATAGTTAGCTGCTGTTATAGTTAGCTGCTGTTATAGCTAGCTGCTGTTATAATTAACTGCTTTTTATAATTAACTGATGTGATAGCTAGCTGCTGTTATAGTTAGCTGCTGTTATAATTAACTGATGTGATAGCTAGCTTCTGTTATAGCTAGCTGCTGTGATAGTTAACTGATGTGATAGCTAGCTGCTGTTATAGCTAGCTGCTGTTATAGCTAGCTGCTGTTATAATTAACTGCTGTTATAATTAACTGATGTGATAGCTAGCTGCTGTTATAGCTAGCTGCTGTTATAGTTAACTGATGTGATAGCTAGCTGCTGTTATAGTTAGCTGCTGTTATAGTTAGCTGCTGTTATAGCTAGCTGCGTTATAGTCGCTGCTGTTATAATTAACTGCTGTTATAGGCTAGCTGGCTGTTATAGCTAGCTGCTGTTATAGTTAGCTGCTGGTTATAATTAGCTGATGTGATAGCTAGCTGCTGTTATAGCTAGCTGCTGTTATAGCTAGCTGCTGTTATAGCTAGCTGCTGTGATAGTTAGCTGCTGTTATAATTAACTGATGTGATAGCTTGCTGCTGTGATAGCTAGCTGCTGTTATAGCTAGCTGCTGTGATAATTAACTGCTGTTATAATTAACTGATGTGATAGCTAGCTGCTGTGATAGCTAGCTGCTGTGATAGCTAGCTGCTGTTATAATTAACTGCTGTTATAATTAACTGATGTGATAGCTAGCTGCTGTGATAGCTAGCTGCTGTGATAGCTAGCTGCTGTGATAGCTAGCTGCTGTGATAGCTAGCTGCGGTTATAGTTAGCTGCTGTTATAGCTAGCTGCTGTTATAGCTAGCTGCTGTTATAGCTAGCTGCTGTTATAGTTAGCTGCTGTTATAATTAACTGATGTGATAGCTAGCTGCTGTTATAGTTAGCTGCTGTTTATAGTTAGCTGCTGTATAGGCTAGCTGCTGTATTAGCTAGCTGCTGTTATAAGTAACTGCTGTTTATAATTAACTGATGTGATAGCTAGCTGCGTTATAGTTAGCTGCTGTTATAATTAACTGATGTGATAGCTAGCTGCTGTTATAGCTAGCTGCTGTTATAATTAACTGATGTGATAGCTAGCTGCTGTTATAGCTAGCTGCTGTTATAGCTAGCTGCTGTTATAATTAACTGATGTGATAGCTAGCTGCTGTCATAGCTAGCTGCTGTCATAGCTAGCTGCTGTGATAGCTAGCTGCTGTGATAGCTAGCTGCTGTGATAGCTAGCTGCTGTGATAGCTAGCTGCTGTTAAAATTAACTGATGTGATAGCTAACTGATGTGATAGCTAGCTGCTGTTATAGCTAGCTGCTGTTATAGCTAGCTGCTGTTATAATTAACTGATGTGATAGCTAGCTGCTGTTATAGTTAGCTGCTGTTATAATTAACTGATGTGATAGCTAGCTGCTGTTATAGCTAGCTGCTGTTATAATTAACTGATGTGATAGCTAGCTGCTGTGATAGCTAGCTGATGTGATAGCTAGCTGCTGTTATAGTTAGCTGCTGTTATAATTAACTGATGTGATAGCTAGCTGCTGTGATAGCTAGCTGCTGTGATAGCTAGCTGCTGTTATAGCTAGCTGCTGTTATAGCTAGCTGCTGTGATAGCTAGCTGCTGTTATAGTTAGCTGCTGTTATAATTAACTGATGTGATAGCTAGCTGCTGTGATAGCTAGCTGCTGTTATAATTAACTGCTGTTATAGCTAGCTGCTGTTATAGCTAGCTGCTGTGATAGTTAACTGATGTGATAGCTAGCTGCTGTTATAGTTAGCTGCTGTTATAATTAACTGATGTGATAGCTAGCTGCTGTGATAGCTAGCTGCTCCGATAGCTAGCTGCTGTTATAATTAACTGCTGTTATAATTAACTGATGTGATAGCTAGCTGCTGTTATAGCTAGCTGCTGTTATAATTAACTGATGTGATAGCTAGCTGCTGTTATAGTTAGCTGCTGTTATAATTAACTGATGTGATAGCTAACTGATGTGATAGCTAGCTGCTGTTATAGCTAGCTGCTGTTATAGCTAGCTGCTGTTATAATTAACTGCTGTTATAATTAACTGCTGTTATAATTAACTGATGTGATAGCTAGCTGCTGTTATAGTTAGCTGCTGTTATAGTTATCTGCTGTTATAGTTAGCTGCTGTTATAGTTAGCTGCTGTTATAGCTAGCTACTGTTATAGCTAGCTGCTGTTATAATTAACTGCTTTTTATAATTAACTGATGTGATAGCTAGCTGCTGTTATAGTTAGCTGCTGTTATAATTAACTGATGTGATAGCTAGCTTCTGTTATAGCTAGCTGCTGTGATAGTTAACTGATGTGATAGCTAGCTGCTGTTATAGTTAGCTGCTGTTATAGTTAGCTGCTGTTATAGCTAGCTGCTGTTATAGCTAGCTGCTGTTATAGCTAGCTGCTGTTATAGCTAGCTGCTGTTATAATTAGCTGATGTGATAGCTAGCTGCTGTTATAGCTAGCTGCTGTTATAGCTAGCTGCTGTTATAATTAACTGATGTGATAGCTAGCTGCTGTTATAGTTAGCTGCTGTTATAATTAACTGATGTGATAGCTAGCTTCTGTTATAGCTAGCTGCTGTGATAGTTAACTGATGTGATAGCTAGCTGCTGTTATAGTTAGCTGCTGTTATAGTTAGCTGCTGTTATAGCTAGCTGCTGTTATAATTAACTGCTGTTATAGCTAGCTGCTGTTATAGCTAGCTGCTGTTATAGTTAGCTGCTGTTATAATTAGCTGATGTGCTAGCTAGCTGCTGCTGTTATAGCTAGCTGCTGTTATAGCTAGCTGCTTTTAAGCTAGCTGCTGTGCTAGTTAGCTGCTGTTATAATTAAACTGATTGTGATAGCTTGCTGCTGTGCTAGCTAGCTGTGTTATAGCTAGCTGCTGTTATAATTACTGATGTGATAGCTAGCTGCGTGATAGCTAGCTGCTGTGATAGCTAGCTGCTGTGATAGCTAGCTGCTGTTATAATTAACTGATGTGATAGCTAGCTGCTGTTATAGCTAGCTGCTGTTATAGCTAGCTGCTGTTATAGTTAGCTGCTGTTATAGCTAGCTGCTGTTATAGCTAGCTGCTGTTATAGCTAGCTGCTGTTATAATTAACCTGCTGTTTAATTAACTGATGTGATAGCTAGCTGCTGTTTAGTTAGCTGCTGTTATAATTAACTGATGTAATAGCTAGCTGCTGTTTATAGCTAGCTGCTGTTATAATTAACTGATGTGCTCGCTAGCTGCTGTTATAGCTAGCTGCTGTTATAATTAACTGATGTGATAGCTAGCTGCTGTCATAGCTAGCTGCTGTCATAGCTAGCTGCTGTCATAGCTAGCTGCTGTGATAGCTAGCTGCTGTGATAGCTAGCTGCTGTTATAGTTAGCTGCTGTTAAAATTAACTGATGTGATAGCTAACTGATGTGATAGCTAGCTGCTGTTATAGCTAGCTGCTGTTATAGCTAGCTGCTGTTATAATAACTGCTGTGATAGCTAGCTGCTGTATATTAGCTGCCTGTTTAGTTAGCTGCTGTTATAGCTAGCTGCTGTTATAGCTAGCTGCTGTTCTAATTAACTGTGTTTAATTAACTGATGTTTGATAGCTAGCTGCTGTTATATCGAGCTGCTGTTATAGCTAGCTGCTGTTATAGCTAGCTGCTGTATAGCTAGCTGCTGTGATAGTTCGCTGTGTGATAGCTGCTGCTGGATAGTTAGCTGCTGTTATAATTAACTGAGTGATAGCTTGCTGCTGTGATAGCTCGCTGCTGTTATAGTAGCTGCTGTTATAATTTAACTGCTGTTATAATTAACTGCTGTGATAGCTAGCTGCTGTGATAGCTAGCTGCTGTTATAGCTAGCTGCTGTGATAGCTAGCTGCTTGTGATAGCTAGCTGCTGTGATAGTAGCTGCTGTTATAGTTAGCTGCTGTTATAATTAACTGCTGTGATATAGCTGCTTTTATAGCTAGCTGCTGTTATAGTTAGCTGCTGTTATAATTAACTGATGTGATAGCTAGCTGCTGTTATAGCTAGCTGCTGTTATAGCTGCTGCATTAACTGCTGTTATAATTAACTGATGTGATGCTATGTTATAATTAACTGATGTGATA
>NW_021145227.1:823900-853069 GCF_900634775.1 Gouania willdenowi | reverse complement strand
TNTGATAATCTGAAGAGAGGCCTCGGGGGGCAACATGAGACAAAAAGGTTGGGAAACACTGACATATACAACGAGGGCTGGGCAATAAAATAACAATATATTTCACCACAAAATGTCTGATCATTTCAATGAACTCCAAAAAAATCCAGAAAAAAACCATGACCCAGAACTGCAAGGCATTCTGGGGGATGAAGGCAGATTGAACAGATTTAGCAGTTTAATGGTTTGTCACCTGAATGATTTATTATATACATTTCTGATAAAAAAAAAAAACAGAATTTGTAAAATAAAATAAATGAATTTTATAGGGCTCTACTTTAAGCCTAAGGTGAAACACTTGTCTTTGCACTGAAGCCATGTTTTTTTTTCCCAACAATTTTATGCTGGTTTAATGCTGACATTACTCTTTGTTTAATGTCACAGATGTTAGTTCTACCTCAGGTATTATTATTTTCTAAACACTTTGCACATTGTGTGATTAAGCATGTATTTAATTTATATATATATATATGTACATAACCAGTTTACTTATTTTATAGTTTCTGTTTTTTCCCATAGTTGTGTTGATGTCTTTTTAAAGGTAAAGATTACATTTAAAATTTTAATTCAGCCTTTTTTTTCTTGTGGTTGTTATTTTGAATGGGTAAAAATAAGTAAATCAATAATTATGGAAATCAACTGATATGAAATATTTATAATGTGATACATTTTCCAGCCATATCACCCAGCCCTATGTACAACTTAGTCATCAGTGCAACATTCTGTCTTGGAGAAGGAGAAATGGTAATGACAGGAAGAGCAGAGTAGCAGCGGTTAGAGAAAAGTAATATCAAATACCTGGAGAACAGCATCAGTTCTTGCACGGTGTCAGGCTCCAGCAGCACTTTTCTTAGCTTGGAAGATGGACAGCAGTTGAAATGAATTTGGCCTCAACATTTACTGTGGTGATCTGCTGGAACTCTGCATTGACCTTAAAAAACAACAGAAAACACAAATACACAGAGGCCACATTAGTGGGTGGAGCTTGTGTAGCTTCAACCTCAGATGGAATTGTTTCAAATCCTGACCTCAGACACATCAAACAAGGAAGACCACCTCTCCACCATCTCCTGGATGCTCATCTGAAAGACTGATGATGTCATGTCTTCTAAACACAAATGCTGAGCTTCTTCTTACCTCAGACAGGATTTGGAGCTGCTGTGTCTGGTGATCACTGCTTTTACCTGAAGGCTAGTCTGGTAGATAGTTTATGGATGACGCCTGAAAAGTGCAGATCTTACATTTCCATCCCATAAACTGATACCTGAAGGAAGAAGAGAAGAAGGAGGAATTGAGAGCTGATTTGTCCTGCCTCAGACTGATGTCCTCTGTCTGTCCCTACTGGTATCCCTGTCATGTTAAACATATGTAACCCTTGTCCCACATAGCTATGCTATATTTCCCATGAGTGTGAAGTATTATGGGACAGGACCTGAGTTCATTGTTTAAACTGTTTAATTTATTATTATCCTCAAATTTACCTCCTTTAAATTTTAACACCATTTAACTTTCTAAACTTAATCAATTAAATAAATAAAGACATCACATAACTGTACTTTAAATGCAATAATCCTGTCACAGATATTTATTTATAAAACAATAAAAAATACATCTTTTTATAAGTCTCTCTTTGGGAAACAAAACACAAGCACTTAAAGTGTTATATAAACAAAATTGCTCAAATAAAATATTAAAGTTATTTAGTATTATTTTAAAAATTTGACCTTCTAATAAAAAAAAAAATTCTTCTTATAACCTTTTTGTAAGAGGAAGAAAAAAACTAATAAAATTTAAAAAAAATAAACCACACACATGCACACACGGTAGAACTGACCTGAATAAAGATGGTTTAATCCCATAACAACAGATGCTGCTCATGTTGCTAGTATTTCCAGACCACTATCTCACTAGCAGTGTTTACATATAGTCCATCTTTTCTCCTTTATGGTTCTGTTGATGCTGAAACAAAACGTTTCCACTCCTCTGACGTGTTGCACACTGCATTATGCACAATCCGCCATGTTTTCTTTCCCCTCTGACCTCACACTGTCCCACCACGCCATTGGCTAAACCGACTGTAACCTATGACGCCGCCCGCCGCAATGCATTATGGTACTTGTTGTTTACTCTGAAAAAGTCCCATCCATCAAAATACTGTAACTTATTTCATTAAACTCTAATGACATTACAAATGTAGCCCTTTTTTGCTTAATGTGATTTAAATGAGTGGGCTCTGGGTTCTTTTTAAAGCGTACTCACGTACTAATCAAATCTAACCTAATTTTATTTAATAATTTGAATTATGGGAACACAACCACAAGCAACACCACACACTAAATGTAACTGACTTTGACACAAATTAGCACCAGACACAAGGTAAAATATAAAAAAGATCACTGTCTCTTTAATGAGTAAAATAAACTCAGAAATAAAATAATAATGTCCGACTTCCACTCTGTTAATAAACACAGCAAGATCAACTGTAAAATGAACCCTTGCTCACACACAAGGCAAACAAACAGAAAAAAAATAACACAAACTAGTTCTAAAGCCGACACAATACATCCTACGTTACAGGCTTGTATCGCTGCTTGTTTAAGTGCAGGACTAAAACACCTTGGTTGCTTCACTCACAGAGCAGCCACAATGTACTGTGGCATGTAGCCTAAGATGGAACTAAAATTAATGGTATTTACATCAGTTGTACAGTAGAGTGATATGATCCATAAGAAGTCCTGGTGCCATTGTTGCTTTATATCAGCACTCTTGAAATGTCTGTCGTCCAATCAAATCATTTGGTCAGAACTAACTGTTGTAAAATAGCATATATAAGTAGAGGAATTAATGACATACTAACAGATACATTGTAGGGAGAACCCACAAAGTCATTAACTGCACTTGCCTTTAACTCCTTGATTAAAGCATTATCATCTTCCACAGGGTGATCAATGGGACATCGGATGAAGAATTCTCTGGTTTTCTCAACAGCAACTCCACTCTGTTAAAGAGAGAATGTATTATAAAAACATCACATATACCAGTGGTTCCCAACCAGGGGTACGTGTACCTCTAGAGGTACTTGAACACACATAGGGGGTACTTGGAAACATTGATGAATCTATTTCTAACAAACTGAGTCATTTTTAAGCCTATTTCAGACACTACATGCTCATCCAACAGCTTTTCCACCATAAAAATCCACAATAAACTGCATTAATGAAATAAACAATATTGTGGCTTTAATATCCTACTAATTTGTTACTAACATGTTATGCACATTACTAAAAATTTAGGTAAATATATTCTCTGCTATACAATAATTAGAATGCACAAAATTGATAGTGTGCGTTAAACGTACATGTTGACATTTTCAAGCTATTAACATGTAAATACAACAAGAAAGGTTACTAAATTGAAGAGATGAAGGGGTTCTTCTAATCTGAAGAGAGGCCTCGGGGGGCAACATGAGACAAAAAGGTTGGGAAACACTGACATATACAACGAGGGCTGGGCAATAAAATAACAATATATTTCACCACAAAATGTCTGATCATTTCAATGAACTCCAAAAAATCCAGAAAAAAACCATGACCCAGAACTGCAAGGCATTCTGGGGGATGAAGGCAGATGAACAGATTTAGCAGTTTAATGGTTTGTCACCTGGAATGATTTATTATATACATTTCTGATAAAAAAAAAAAAAACAGAATTTGTAAAATAAAATAAATGAATTTTATAGGGCTCTACTTTAAGCCTAAGGTGAAACACTTGTCTTTGCACTGAAGCCATGTTTTTTTTCCCAACAATTTTATGCTGATTTAATGCTGACATTACTCTTTGTTTAATGTCACAGATGTTAGTTCTACCTCAGGTATTATTATTTTCTAAATACTTTGCACATTGTGTGATTAAGCATGTATTTAATTTATATATATATATATATATATGTACATAACCAGTTTACTTATTTTATAGTTTCTGTTTTTTCCCATAGTTGTGTTGATGTCTTTTTAAAGGTAAAGATTACATTTAAAATTTTAATTCAGCCTTTTTTTCTTGTGGTTGTTATTTTGAATGGGTAAAAATAAGTAAATCAATAATTATGGAAATCAACTGATATGAAATATTTATAATGTGATACATTTTCCAGCCATATCACCCAGCCCTATGTACAACTTAGTCATCAGTGCAACATTCTGTCTTGGAGAAGGAGAAATGGTAATGACAGGTAGAGCAGAGTAGCAGCGTTAGAGAAAAGTAATATCAAATACCTGGAGAACAGCATCAGTTCTTGCACGGTGTCAGGCTCCAGCAGCACTTTTCTTAGCTTGGAAGATGGACAGCAGTTGAAATGAATTTGGCCTCAACATTTACTGTGGTGATCTGCTGGAACTCTGCATTGACCTTAAAAAACAACAGAAAACACAAATACACAGAGGCCACATTAGTGGGTGGAGCTTGTGTAGCTTCAACCTCAGATGGAATTGTTTCAAATCCTGACCTCAGACACATCAAACAAGGAAGACCACCTCTCCACCATCTCCTGGATGCTCATCTGAAGACTGATGATGTCATGTCTTCTAAACACAAATGCTGAGCTTCTTCTTAACCTCAGACAGGATTTGGAGCTGCTGTTGTTCCTGGTGATCACTGCTTTTACCTGAAGGCTAGTCTGGTAGATAGTTTATGGATGACGCCTGAAAAGTGCAGATCTTACATTTCCATCCCATAAACTGATACCTGAAAGGAAGAAGAGAAGAAGAGGATTGAGAGCTGATTTGTCCTGGCCTCAGACTGATGTCCTCTGTCTGTCCCTACTGGTATCCCTGTCATGTTAAACATATGTAACCCTTGTCCCACATAGCTATGCTATATTTCCCATGAGTGTGAAGTATTATGGGACAGGACCTGAGTTCATTGTTTAAACTGTTTAATTTATTATTATCCTCAAATTTACCTCCTTTAAATTTTAACACCATTTAACTTTCTAAACTTAATCAATTAAAATAAATAAAGACATCACATAACTGTACTTTAAATGCAATAATCCTGTCACAGATATTTATTTATAAAACAATAAAAAATACATCTTTTTATAAGTCTCTCTTTGGGAAACAAAACACAAGCACTTAAAGTGTTATATAAACAAAATTGCTCAAATAAAATATTAAAGTTATTTAGTATTATTTTAAAAATTTGACCTTCTAATAAAAAAAAAATTCTTCTTATAACCTTTTTGTAAGAGGAAGAAAAAAACTAATAAAATTTAAAAAAAAATAAACCACACACATGCACACACGGTAGAACTGACCTGAATAAAGATGGTTTAATCCCATAACAACAGATGCTGCTCATGTTGCTAGTATTTCCAGACCACTATCTCACTAGCAGTGTTTACATATAGTCCATCTTTTCTCCTTTATGGTTCTGTTGATGCTGAAACAAAACGTTTCCACTCCTCTGACGTGTTGCACACTGCATTATGCACAATCCGCCATGTTTTCTTTCCCCTCTGACCTCACACTGTCCCACCACGCCATTGGCTAAACCGACTGTAACCTATGACGCCGCCCGCCGCAATGCATTATGGTACTTGTTGTTTACTCTGAAAAAGTCCCATCCATCAAAATACTGTAACTTATTTCATTAAACTCTAATGACATTACAAATGTAGCCCTTTTTTGCTTAATGTGATTTAAATGAGTGGGCTCTGGGTTCTTTTTAAAGCGTACTCACGTACTAATCAAATCTAACCTAATTTTATTTAATAATTTGAATTATGGGAACACAACCACAAGCAACACCACACACTAAATGTAACTGACTTTGACACAAATTAGCACCAGACACAAGGTAAAATATAAAAAAGATCACTGTCTCTTTAATGAGTAAAATAAACTCAGAAATAAAATAATAATGTCCGACTTCCACTCTGTTAATAAACACAGCAAGATCAACTGTAAAATGAACCCTTGCTCACACACAAGGCAAACAAACAGAAAAAAAATAACACAAACTAGTTCTAAAGCCGACACAATACATCCTACGTTACAGGCTTGTATCGCTGCTTGTTTAAGTGCAGGACTAAAACACCTTGGTTGCTTCACTCACAGAGCAGCCACAATATACTGTGGCATGTAGCCTAAGATGGAACTAAAATTAATGGTATTTACATCAGTTGTACAGTAGAGTGATATGATCCATAAGAAGTCCTGGTGCCATTGTTGCTTTATATCAGCACTCTTGAAATGTCTGTCGTCCAATCAAATCATTTGGTCAGAACTAACTGTTGTAAAATAGCATATATAAGTAGAGGAATTAATGACATACTAACAGATACATTGTAGGGAGAACCCACAAAGTCATTAACTGCACTTGCCTTTAACTCCTTGATTAAAGCATTATCATCTTCCACAGGGTGATCAATGGGACATCGGATGAAGAATTCTCTGGTTTTCTCAACAGCAACTCCACTCTGTTAAAGAGAGAATGTATTATAAAAACATCACATATACCAGTGGTTCCCAACCAGGGGTACGTGTACCTCTAGAGGTACTTGAACACACATAGGGGGTACTTGGAAACATTGATGAATCTATTTCTAACAAACTGAGTCATTTTTAAGCCTATTTCAGACACTACATGCTCATCCAACAGCTTTTCCACCATAAAAATCCACAATAAACTGCATTAATGAAATAAACAATATTGTGGCTTTAATATCCTACTAATTTGTTACTAACATGTTATGCACATTACTAAAAATTTAGGTAAATATATTCTCTGCTATACAATAATAAGAATGCACAAAATTGATAGTGTGCGTTAAACATACATGTTGACATTTTCAAGCTATTAACATGTAAATACAACAAGAAAGGTTACTAAATTGAAGAGATGAAGGGGTTCTTCTAATCTGAAGAGAGGCCTCGGGGGGCAACATGAGACAAAAAGGTTGGGAAACACTGACATATACAACGAGGGCTGGGCAATAAAATAACAATATATTTCACCACAAAATGTCTGATCATTTCAATGAACTCCAAAAAAATCCAGAAAAAAACCATGACCCAGAACTGCAAGGGATTCTGGGGGATGAAGGCAGATGAACAGATTTAGCAGTTTAATGGTTTGTCACCTGGAATGATTTATTATATACATTTCTGATAAAAAAAAAAAAAACAGAATTTGTAAAATAAAATAAATGAATTTTATAGGGCTCTACTTTAAGCCTAAGGTGAAACACTTGTCTTTGCACTGAAGCCATGTTTTTTTTCCCAACAATTTTATGCTGATTTAATGCTGACATTACTCTTTGTTTAATGTCACAGATGTTAGTTCTACCTCAGGTATTATTATTTTCTAAATACTTTGCACATTGTTTGATTAAGCACGTATTTAATTTATATATATATATGTACATAACCAGTTTACTTATTTTATAGTTTCTATTTTTTCCCATAGTTGTGTTGATGTCTTTTTAAAGGTAAAGATTACATTTAAAATTTTAATTCAGCCTTTTTTTCTTGTGGTTGTTATTTTGAATGGGTAAAAATAAGTAAATCAATAATTATGGAAATCAACTGATATGAAATATTTATAATGTGATACATTTTCCAGCCATATCACCCAGCCCTATGTACAACTTAGTCATCAGTGCAACATTCTGTCTTGGAGAAGGAGAAATGGTAATGACAGGTAGAGCAGAGTAGCAGCGTTAGAGAAAAGTAATATCAAATACCTGGAGAACAGCATCAGTTCTTGCAAGGTGTCAGGCTCCAGCAGCACTTTTCTTAGCTTGGAAGATGGACAGCAGTTGAAATGAATTTGGCCTCAACATTTACTGTGGTGATCTGCTGGAACTCTGCATTGACCTTAAAAAACAACAGAAAACACAAATACACAGAGGCCACATTAGTGGGTGGAGCTTGTGTAGCTTCAACCTCAGATGGAATTGTTTCAAATCCTGACCTCAGACACATCAAACAAGGAAGACCACCTCTCCACCATCTCCTGGATGCTCATCTGAAGACTGATGATGTCATGTCTTCTAAACACAAATGCTGAGCTTCTTCTTAACCTCAGACAGGATTTGGAGCTGCTGTTGTTCCTGGTGATCACTGCTTTTACCTGAAGGCTAGTCTGGTAGATAGTTTATGGATGATGCCTGAAAATGTGCAGATCTTACATTTCCATCCCATAAACTGATACCTGAAAGGAAGAAGAGAAGAAGAGGATTGAGAGCTGATTTGTCCTGGCCTCAGACTGATGTCCTCTGTCTGTCCCTACTGGTATCCCTGTCATGTTAAACATATGTAACCCTTGTCCCACATAACTATGTTATATTTCCCATGAGTGTGAAGTATTATGGGACAGGACCTGAGTTCATTGTTTAAACTGTTTAATTTATTATTATCCTCAAATTTACCTCCTTTAAATTTTAACACCATTTAACTTTCTAAACTTAATCAATTAAAATAAATAAAGACATCACATAACTGTACTTTAAATGCAATAATCCTGTCACAGATATTTATTTATAAAACAATAAAAAATACATCTTTTTATAAGTCTCTCTTTGGGAAACAAAACACAAGCACTTAAAGTGTTATATAAACAAAATTGCTCAAATAAAATATTAAAGTTATTTAGTATTATTTTAAAAATTTGACCTTCTAATAAAAAAAAAAATTCTTCTTATAACCTTTTTGTAAGAGGAAGAAAAAAACTAATAAAATTTAAAAAAAAATAAACTACACACACGCACACACGGTAGAACTGACCTGAATAAAGATGGTTTAATCCCATAACAACAGATGCTGCTCATGTTGCTAGTATTTCCAGACCACTATCTCACTAGCAGTGTTTACATATAGTCCATCTTTTCTCCTTTATGGTTCTGTTGATGCTGAAACAAAACGTTTCCACTCCTCTGACGTGTTGCACACTGCATTATGCACAATCCGCCATGTTTTCTTTCCCCTCTGACCTCACACTGTCGCACCACCCATTGGCTAAACCGCCTGTAACCTATGCCCGCCGCAATGCATTTTGGTACTTGTTGTTTACTCTGAAAAAGTCCGATCCATCAAAATACTGTAACTTATTTCATTAAACTCTAATAACATTACAAATGTAGCCCTTTTTTGCTGAATGTAATTTAAATGAGTGGGCTCTGAGTTCTTTTTAAAGCGTACTCACGTACTAATCAAATCTAACCTAATTTTATTTAATAATTTGAATTATGGGAACACAACCACAAGCAACACCACACACTAAATGTAACTGACTTTGACACAAATTAGCCCCAGACACAAGGTAAAATATAAAAAAGATCACTGTCTCTTTAATGAGTAAAATAAACTCAGAAATAAAATAATAATGTCCGACTTCCACTCTGTTAATAAACACAGCAAGATCAACTGTAAAATGAACCCTTGCTCACACACAAGGCAAACAAACAGAAAAAAAATAACACAAACTAGTTCTAAAGCCGACACAATACATCCTACGTTACAGGCTTGTATCGCTGCTTGTTTAAGTGCAGGACTAAAACACCTTGGCTGCTTCACTCACAGAGCATGAATAAAAATAAAATAAAACTCCATACCTGGTGCAAACGTGTTTTCTCCATCCAGATGACTTCAGGCAAGAATTATCCCCAGCTCAGACTACAGCAGTACTAACAGCGTGTGAGCTGATTTAGCCACGCACAATGTAACAAGACTCCGTGATAAAACTCAGTTCACAAGCCTCGTGTTCAACCTTTACGATGTCCTCACTCACTCCAGTCTTTGTAAAACACCAGCAGCTTCTTCTTTCCAATAAAACCACCGTATATCTCATTTAAAAGTCACTAAAACAAGTTATTCCATCGCTGCTTCTTCTGCTGCTGCTACTGCTGCTCCGTGACTCCTTACACTAGAACAAAACAGCATATAACCCACCTGTGTTGCCTTCACGGACCTACTCATCGTAGGACATTACACAATCCGCAGGTAAAACACAGTAATTGAACTTAACATATAATATACTATTCTTTTCACAATGAACATGTTTTAGACATTTTGTCATTAACTTATAGGTATTTTAATTAAATTAAACAATACAAATAATTATAACTCTCTTTCATATTTATAATTTTTTATGCTTCACTTGCTTTTCTTTATATATATATATATATATATATATATATATATATATATATATATATATATATATACATATATATATATATATATATATATATATATGCTTGTTTTAACCGGGTTTCACAAGACCTCAGTGACTGACATTAAAGATGCAAACAAGTTCAGTTTCACTACTAATTTTAAATAAAGTCTTTTATAAACATGTAAACCATATCTGTAGTTTTGTTAAATGCATATTTTAATGAACTTATGAACTTATTTTTTATTTACATGCTATTGCTGATTTTATGCCCTGTAGACTAACTGATTTTAGACAGGATTAGACATTAAAAAGTTTGGGATTAAAAACATTGGGTACGATATAAAGGGAAAAAATAAAAACTATAAATATTTTTTTTTAAATAGAAAAAAAACAAATCAAACTTTAAACAATATCTTCACAACAAATGTTGAAAACATTTAACTTGCAGTTTTGATGAACTGGGAATTTTTGTTATAGGATAGCGTCAACTTACCTCACTTTTTTAATGTTGCCCAATTGTCTTACTTAATTACTAACTATAATAATAATAATAATAATAATAATAATAATAATAATAATAATAATAATAATAATAATAATAATAATAATAATAATGTTGAATAAATAAATTAGGCAATTTATGGATTTTTTTTAATGAATATCTCTTTATATTATACTATTATACTATCTTTTTATTATTTTTTTACTTTCAATATGTTCCTCCTGTCTCTCTTATTCTTAATACATTGCTATTGTGATGTGTAGTTCTCACTAAATAATAATAGCAATAATAATAATGATTAGTATCATTAATATTATAATTAATATTTGTATTATTATTATAATAAAAATGGGAGAGACAAATATGACCATACTAACAGTGACCAATGATTCTGTCTAATCACAGGTGATTTTACTTCTGCACTGTCTGTGGTTTCATCCAAAGGTTGGTTAGTTTCATTCAGGCAGGTTAGACATTGAGATGCTAATTAATGACAGCCATTCACAGCGGGGGGTGCGCCCCCCCCACCCTCACTATCACTAGTATCAGCACAGTCAGACTCCTTAATACACTGTTGATAAATCTGGGCGTTTGGATTTTTAAAAAATGCAGAGCCAAGAGGCCACCAATCAGCAGCAGCCTCTGAGCATCCTGCTCTGTCATTGGCTATTTGCTCTGGCCTTCCGGTTAAAACCAATCTCCTCTGCTGAGCTCATTGTTCATCGGTCTTCACAGAGGTAAGGGTGTGGTTTTTTTTTATCAGCTCTGCTAGCTTTAGCATAGCTTAATGTGCTATTAAGTTTGAAGCTGCAAATGAATGGTGAATGCTAAAAGTTAGAGGAGCAATTGTATAGTCGATTCTGAAGTGAAAAAAACAATGAGTAGAAGATGTTTAGACTTTTGTTGTAGATGAAAATGTGTTAGTTCATGTTCACGTTGCTATTATACGATTTATTAGCATTAAACTTGGCCTTTGGTGTTTGTAAGATGGTGATAAAATGTTTCTTGTGTCTCATAGTGTTGGCTTAATGTAGTGTGTGCTTTAATGGGAAGGTTGAGACATTTTATCCGTCAAATTGCAGTGATTTGTTATTCAGAATGGTTTAGCTTTGCTAGGTGCTAGCTTTAGCACATGGTGGCTTCCACACGGTACAGATACATGATACTTCACACATTTAACCTGAAGCCATGAAGGATAAACGTTTTTACATCATGATTGGATTGTAAACTTGTAAGATTGGATTGATTTGATATATTATAGTGTTTTGTTTTATTTTTGTGTTTTTTTTTTTTTTTTTTATTTTTTTTTAATTTTTTTTTTTTTTTTTTTTTTTTTTTTTTTTACTTTTCTGCACATGTTGATTTAATGTTTAGGATGTGGAGGTTTAAAAGTTGAATGAAAGATCATTTATTTATTATTACAGTTGCATTAGGTAATATAAACAGGTATATTAATTAATGGCTTTTAACAAAAATTATAATGATAGGTTAACATTAAATACCAGAATATTTTATTTAATTACATGTATTCCCTAGGTTAAAAAATGTTTGGAGAGATTTGTGTATATTCTAGTGCTGTTATAATTAACTGATGTTATAATAAACTGCTGTTATAATTAACTGCTGTGATAGTTAGCTGCTGTGATAGTTAGCTGCTGTTATAATTAACTGATGTTATAATAAACTGATGTTATAATTAACTGCTGTTATAATTAACTGCTGTTATAATTAACTGCTGTTATAATTAACTGCTGTGATAGTTAGCTGCTGTTATAATTAACTGATGTTATAATTAACTGCTGTTATAATTAACTGCTGTTATAATTAGCTGCTGTTATAATTAACTGATGTTATAGCTAGCTGCTGTTATAGCTAGCTGCTGTTATAGCTAGCTGCTGTTATAGCTAGCTGCTGTTATAGCTAGCTGCTGTTATAGCTAGCTGCTGTTATAATTAACTGATGTGATAGCTAGCTGCTGTGATAGCTAGCTGCTGTGATAGCTAGCTGCTGTGATAGCTAGCTGCTGTGATAGCTAGCTGCTGTGATAGCTAGCTGCTTTTATAATTAGCTGCTGTGATAGCTAGCTGCTGTGATAGCTAGCTGCTGTGATAGCTAGCTGCTGTGATAGCTAGCTGCTGTGATAATTAACTGATGTGATTGTTAGCTGCTGTTATAATTAACTGATGTTATAATTAACTGATGTTATAATTAACTGCTGTTATAATTAACTGCTGTTATAATTAGCTGCTGTGATAATTAGCTGCTGTGATTGTTAGCTGCTGTGATTGTTAGCTGCTGTTATAATTAGCTGCTGTTATAATTAGCTGCTGTTATAGTTAGCTGCTGTTATAATTAACTGATGTTATAATTAACTGATGTTATAATTAACTGATGTTATAATTAACTGCTGTTATAATTAACTGCTGTTATAGCTAACTGCTGTTATAGCTAGCTGCTGTTATAGCTAGCTGCTGTTATAGCTAGCTGCTGTTATAATTAACTGATGTGATAGCTAGCTGCTGTGATAGCTAGCTGCTGTGATAGCTAGCTGCTTTTATAATTAACTGATGTGATAGCTAGCTGCTGTGATAGCTAGCTGCTGTGATAGCTAGCTGCTGTGATAGCTAGCTGCTGTGATTGTTAGCTGCTGTTATAATTAGCTGCTGTTATAATTAGCTGCTGTTATAATTAACTGCTGTGATAATTAGCTGCTGTGATAGCTAGCTGCTGTGATAGCTAGCTGCTGTGATAGCTAGCTGCTGTGATAGCTAGCTGCTGTGATAATTAGCTGCTGTGATAGCTAGCTGCTGTTATAATTAACTGATGTGATAGCTAGCTGCTGTTATAATTAGCTGCTGTTATAATTAACTGATGTTATAATTAACTGATGTTATAATTAACTGATGTTATAATTAACTGATGTTATAATTAACTGCTGTTATAATTAGCTGCTGTGATAATTAGCTGCTGTGATAATTAGCTGCTGTGATAATTAGCTGCTGTGATTGTTAGCTGCTGTTATAATTAGCTGCTGTTATAGTTAGCTGCTGTTATAATTAACTGATGTTATAATTAACTGCTGTTATAATTAACTGCTGTTATAATTAACTGCTGTGATAATTAGCTGCTGTGATAATTAACTGATGTTATAGCTAGCTGCTGTTATAGCTAGCTGCTGTTATAGCTAGCTGCTGTTATAGCTAGCTGCTGTTATAATTAACTGATGTGATAGCTAGCTGCTGTGATAGCTAGCTGCTGTGATAGCTAGCTGCTTTTATAATTAACTGATGTGATAGCTAGCTGCTGTGATAGCTAGCTGCTGTGATAGCTAGCTGCTGTGATAGCTAGCTGCTGTGATAGCTAGCTGCTGTGATAGCTAGCTGCTGTGATAATTAACTGATGTGATTGTTAACTGATGTGATTGTTAGCTGCTGTTATAATTAGCTGCTGTTATAATTAGCTGCTGTTATAATTAGCTGCTGTGATAATTAGCTGCTGTGATAGCTAGCTGCTGTGATAGCTAGCTGCTGTGATAGCTAGCTGCTGTGATAGCTAGCTGCTGTGATAGCTAGCTGCTGTGATAGCTAGCTGCTGTGATAGCTAGCTGCTGTGATAGCTAGCTGCTGTGATAATTAGCTGCTGTGATAGCTAGCTGCTGTGATAGTTAGCTGCTGTTATAATTAACTGATGTGATAGCTAGCTGCTGTTATAGCTAGCTGCTGTTATAGCTAGCTGCTGTTATAATTAACTGATGTTAATGTTTAGGATGTGGAGGTTTAAAAGTTGAATGAAAGATCATTTATTTATTATTACAGTTGCATTAGGTAATATAAACAGGTATATTAATTAATGGCTTTTAACAAAAATTATAATGATAGGTTAACATTAAATACCAGAATATTTTATTTAATTACATGTATTCCCTAGGTTAAAAAATGTTTGTAGAGTTTTGTGTATATTCTAGTGCTTCCCAAACTAAGGCACTAACAGGTGTGTGCAACCTGTGGCTCCTTGACTTTTTTGCAAAGCTCACTATTAGCTATAAGAAAATATTAAAATAACAGTTATTTCTTACAAAGGTTATTAATGATAAATTATATTGACACCAAATAAAATCATGATATAATAATGTCAACCTAAAAATAAATCGCATTGTGCAATAAATATCATTAACCAAATTCCTGGTAAGATAACTAAACCAACAAAAAGACTATTCTGGAAGAAGATACAGATTTTATTGTGTGGGGAAATATTTAATTAACTGACAACGTGCAGGATTAATAGGCATAATTGATATGTTGCAAGAAATTAGCAATGAGTATGTGGACTAACATAATCATGTGTTATCAAATTCAAGTAATTTTTTATAGCACTACAAATACATCAACTAAAACAAATATATATATATTATTTGCCATAATTGTAACTATGTGTAGAATTTTCTACACTGTATTGTCTTCATTGAGCAGGTATTTTTTTATATCCATCAATCATAATTTGTTGCACAACTTTTTAAAATCCACCAAAAGGTGAAGTTTAAGTTCTAAAATGAGCAAAAATAATCAGAAGTAAATGAATAAAAAGGCCAAAATTCAAGGTTAATGTTGGATGAGACACAGGGAAAAGTTTAGACGCGCCAACAGACACTAATAGATCATGTATAACATGAGCTAAGGGGTACATGGGACAATAACGTTTAAGAAACACTGTTCTATGTCAAAATGGTTCTATTTGAGGATCCTGTTAGATTGGGAATCAATAATTTTAGCAATGCAGTTTATTTTATCATTAATAAAACTTGTACGTGCAGTATTTAGAAACAGCCAGGAGATGGTGGTAATGAGAGGAGAAAATTTTATATTTATATTACACAATATAAATGTACTTTAAACTTATTGTTTTTTTAATGTCATGTTATAAGTAAATATGTAATAATTTTCTATATATAAATTAAAAGCTTTAACAAATTGTATCTTTATATATTTTTTTAACACACATTAAAATATATTTATGACATACATTTGTTTAAGTATTGACTTTTCAAGTATACTGAACCTAAATATGAGAAAACCAGTGAACAGTACAGAATGTGGAGTGAGTGATGATCCAGAACCTGCTTTGCTTTGATTAATACTGAAATGCTCTGAGACAATGTGGCTTGTATATGTTTTATGTTTGAATTCCAATTATTCTTTCATCTATTAAAACATCCAAGAAATTTATTATCATGAACTAATTATAGGCAATGCAGAATTGTTTCTTTTAATTCTCCTTTTGCCAAACTACTGTTTAAAGATTTGAAATGCATTTGCTGGAAAAAATGCCTGTAATTGGTTTTACTAGTACAGTGCCCGTCGGAAGTATGCATTCATATGGGAACATAAGGGGTATAATTGCCTATTTTTGTATCTTTCTGTTGTGTTTTTGTGCATTTTTTGTATAATTATAGTTTTTTTGTTGCCAATGCAGTGTGATTCTGGAATATTTTTGTGTATTTTTAGTGTAGTTTTGTGCATTTCTGTTATTTTGTGTATTTTTGTATAAATATTTAGTTTTGTCTATTTTGAGTCATTTTCATATGTATGTTGTTTGGTGTATTTTTCTGTAATATATGTATTTTGGAGTAATTTTGTGTGTTTTTGGAGCCTTTTAGTATATTTTTATGCATTTCTGTTGTCATTTTGTGTACTTTTTGTATAAATATTGTTTAATTTTTATAGTTTTATTTTACTGTGTGTCATCTCCTCCGTGCGTCATCTATGACACATGCGCGTGCGCTTCTTGCACATAAACCATCGCAGGTTAAGAGAGACACGGTAACCAGTTAAGTCAACTATTCATCAGCATGTATGTCTATGCTGTACAACCCCTCCACTAACAGAAAGTTTGTCACACCACTGGATAAGTTTGTGTAGAGCCCTGATAATAATAAATATGTTAATAGGGATATAATATTAATAGTGAAACTATTAATAGTAATAAAATTAATGTTGTAATGGTATTAATGGTAATAATTGCAATAACAAAATAATAATGTACTAAAAACAATATTAATAATAAACAATATTAAATAATTATAAGGTAATATAATGATTATATAGCAATGCTAATAATACAATGATAACACCAGTAACTATAATAAAAAAATATATATTAATAATGAAAAAGAATATAATGGTAATTATAAGAATAGCAATATCTTCAATAAATAGTAAAATTATACAATAGCAATAACAATAATATAATGAAAATCCAGTAACTATAATACAATAACAACATAAAATAATAAGGTTATAGCAATAATAATAATACAATGAGAATACCAGTCACTATAAGATAAAATAATATAACAAAAAAGAATAATATAAGAATAGCAATAACAATAGTGTGTGTGTAAAAGAGATCAGAAAGTACCACAAAAAAAAACGTTTTGCAACACCAAAGTCGCCAATCTCTCTCAACGGCTCTGAGTTCACCATGTACATCCCGATGTAGTGCACGCACATCAACCGTGTGTGTGTTTGTTTACATTGTAGCTGCTAGCATCTTTCTTGGCACATAGTAGAATATGAGAAGAAACACTCACCGTTGCGCAGGACAAACAATAATCATAGTGGACTAATCCGCTCACAAAAACGTTACATTCCTCTGACTGAAGAAGCAGAATGTTTGCGATATGGTAATGACCATCAGCACAGGCACCGCCCACACTCATGGAGACGAAGGAGGAAGTGACGTCTGTGACCCGAGATTTAAAGAAAGTTTGGAATCATGGGAATAATATTAAATAACCATGAAATATTAACTTAAATGACTTTTAGCGGTACAAAAACCTTTTTAATATCGACCAAATTACTCCAAAATAACAGATACACACTCGGGTATTTGGAACGTGGATGAATAGCAGTTGATTCACAGTTCATCTGTTTCGCCTTCAAAATGGATGCCGGAAGTCGTCTCTCAACACATGGTGCGCTAGCGCCCCCTCACACCCTGAGGTCAAAAGCTGAATAGGTTTGTTTTCGAGGCCGTCCAGAAGTGAAATAAAATTAAAATAAACATTTTGAAATGACCAAATTACTCCAAAATAACAGATACACACACTTGGGGTATTTTGAACCCGTCGACCGAGTTTCAAATTGAACTTGCACTGCGTCCTGGAGATATTTGGTCCACACACATCCCCACAGACCGCCCTTGCTTTTTAGTTAGATATATAATGTATTTTGAAGTGAAAAAACTAAAGTAGCTTTAAGTGATTTATGGCTTAATTAAGGTTGAACCATTTTCTTTGTAAAATGGTGACTCATAAAATATTGCCTGCACCTCGTAGTACTATCTGCTTAAAAAAATAATGTGGTTAAATGAGCAAACGTGTTTGATATGACTTTTAAGCAAAAAGCAATTTAGCACTTTAATTCAGCAGTTTGTTGTCAGGCCTTTATCTGTCATATTGTAAACTGGTTGTGAGCTATTTCAGTTTGTAAGTCAGCAGTGATGGTAGATTATAGATGTTTTTTACGGTAGTTTAATTAAGTTGTGAATATGAAAAACAATCATAGCAATGATGACATAGTGGAGACATTAGATATTTAGTTATTGTGTATTGTTGCTAATATTGCGGTTTACTGATTTATATCAGGGATTGCAGCTAACAAATTTGTATTTTCTTTGTTCTTTACAGCCTTTGGACACCCTTTGGTCAGCCCTTTGGTCAGCCCTTTGGTCAGCCCTTTGGTCAGCCCTTTGGTCAGCCCTTTGGTCAGCCCTTTGGTCAGCCCTTTGGTCAGCCCTTTGGTCAGCCCCTTGGTCAGCCCCTTGGTCAGCCCCTTGGTCAGCCCCTTGGTCAGCCCCTTGGTCAGCCCCTTGGTCAGCCCCTTGGTCAGCCCTTTGGTCAGCCACCTCATCTCATCTCACCTCACTTATTGCTTCACGTTAGTTTTTCATTGTTATTGTTAATATATTAAGTTAGATTAGATAAATATTATTAGATAGCTCAGAGTTCACTTTAGGTTAGATTAGGTTTAGCTTAAATTAGTTTAGGTTAGATTAGGTTTTGCTTTGTCTCTCCCTCCCCCCCCCACTCTTTTTGTTTCAGGATGCCTCGGAAGGGAAGACGCTCCCAGGCCCAGAAGCAGCGCTGGAGGAAGCTGGATGCGTCCGAGCTGCCCGCCCCAGCTCCTCATCCCATTGACGCAACCCCCTGCCCCCGCTCTCCTCTGAACAAGGTATGTTTGCACCAGAACTGACATGCTGACTTATACAACCCACAGGCTATTCAGTGTGACACGTTGACATCATTCACACAGTGTGGAGTTTAATATGTTTATTATTTTCAACAGAAGGTTGGTTCGTCCCTGCCAGCTGGACCGTTCTGGAGAGTGGGTGACACGCGTGCCACCTTTCAAGCACGTAAGTATTAGATTGTTTTTATCATTAAATATCTTAACTAATTATTTTGTGTATCACACATTTTTTTTTTTTTTTTTTTACTAGTGTTTTCATTCACTAGTAAAAAACAGTTATAGTTGTATGTTATCTCTATGTCTGAAATCCCTTTTTAATTCTCTTTTGCTCTGTTTTTTGTAAACAGGCGGCGGTACTGGTCACCGCCACAGGGTCCTGAAATGGCCAACTTCGCCCCTAACCGGGCGCCGCTACAAGTTGGTCATACCGCCTGAGCTCCCTGACAAGAAGGTATTAGTTATTGAATCTTTCACTCTGTTAAAGAAGTACTTTATATTGTATTTTAATTGTGATTTTAATGCTAAAGCTGTGGTATTTGTTTTGCAGACTGTTCTGATTGTCGGGAACTCCCATCTACGGGCTATTGTAGATGGCTTTGTCCGGATGCCAGAGTCTCAGCTGAGCTTTGGTTTCCTGTCGGCATGCGGGGCTTCTGGTTCAGAGATCCGCGCTGAGGTTCTGCACGCTGCAGTTCCTCACTCGCCTGATGCCGTCTGCGTCATGGCCCCCGGCAACAACCTGACCAGCACCACCGTTGACGTGGCTAGTGGGGACTTTAAAAACCTCCTCACCACTTGCAGCAACCGCTGGCCAAAGTCTAAGGTAAGCTTTTCTTTCATATCTTGTAGCTTTTGCCTTGGTGAACATGTGTGTAATTTTGCATGATGGTGTAATCTTAATTTTGTCACATTTTATTTTGTGCAGGTTTTTGTTGTCGACTTCCCGCCGCGCCTGGCTGTTGAGCCCCAACACCAGGACTTGCTACGGCAAGAATACCGCCGTGTGACTGCTCGTTTGGGTAAGAGAAAAAAATATTATCTACATCCATTCATTGAGAAATCAAAAGAAAAAATATATGAACTACATTTTAACAATTCATGAGTCTAAATGGATATATTGGTACCATGATGACTCATGTTTTATTTTGTTTTTCAAGGTGTGAAGTACTTCAGCGCTACAGAGCACTTTCCCCTGAGCAACTTGGCGCTGTGGAGCAAGGATGGTGTGAGTACAATATCTAAGAAAAACAAAGTTGTTGACTTAAAATGAGTCAACACCAGATGCTCATTGACACATTGATATTAAAATATTTTGTCTTTCTCTTTTAATGTCTTATTTCTGTAGGTCCATCTGAGTGATGATAAGGGGATGCCCATCCTCGTCCAGTTGTTCTGGTCCGCTGCCAGCCAACATCTGGAGACACCACCTCCTACGCCCTGGGTCTCTCCCAAGCCATCACCTCCAGTTAGGAAAGTCACTCCTAAACTGGTTGTGAGGGAGAGCTCCCCAGCTCCACGCAGCCCTGATACCCACCAGTGGCGGACCATCGGTCAGGGTGGCAAGGTAAAATGTGGCATCATACAATGATCACTTTAGGACTAGTGACAGTTTACCTGTTTTAATTCAATTTGATGCTTTTCATCATTGCAGACGAGCCCTCCTGGAGAATCTCCAAAGTCCAGAGGTTCTCCGCAGCGCAGGATGGCTCATCAGCAGGTTTGTGATTATTCACATGTTCCTTTAAGATGCTGTTGGATGGTTATTGACAGGACAAACTGTAAGTAGTAGTGTCTGCTTTGTGTTTTACAGGAGGAGGAGAGCTTCCTTCCACTGAACCCTGTCTGGTTCAGCGGCACAGCGCTAAGTGCCATGGAGAAAGTCTCTCCCTCTCATCTTTCTTGCCTGGCGGACTTCCAGCTTTCTCCTAAAGCAAAGAAGGTAAGTTGATTGATTCACATTTTATCTCTTGCAGAAGACTTTTTCATAAAACGTTTAACATTTAATTCTGAATGTTTCTTAATATCACCTGTAATAAAGTAAAACTAATAATAAATCATCTTTGATTGCTACAGTAAAATATATTTTTACATTGTTCTTTAGCTCTTCAAGTAATTGGTATCTTGTTGGTTGCATAGGTAGCGTCCCCTGTACATAAACGCCGCTCCCGCCCGCGGGACAGCACACGATCTCCAGCGATCAAGGTAAAAGTGATGCACATTTGCAGCTCATTTATTTGCAGCATTCACAGTCCTCACAGAGACAAGTAGAATGTCTTCACCATCTAAAATGTTATACTATGATATTTTGTTAGGTGGCTGGAACGCCTTCAGCCCCCCGTTCCTGGAGATCGGAGGAGGACGCTCCTTTGGGCCCTTCTTCCTCAGCTCAGACAGTACGTTTTTTTTTTCTCTCCATATATGATGAATGCAGTTGTTGCTTCATTTTTCTGTGCATTAATGATATTTTTGGTTTGGAAATTGGTATAATTTCATTGTCTAAGAGAAAAGCTATAAAAAACTAAGAATTTTACAGCAATGATGGTGTTTGAAAAGTGCTTTGTGTAACTTTAATGTTTAATTGATGTTTCTATGTGTGACACAGACGGCAGCTCCGGCAGCACCCAGACAGCCCAGGACCCCTGACGGGCACCCACCCCGCTTCCCAACTGCAGTGGCCAATGTAAGCTTTCTGACACACACACAGACAGCTTACTCAGTATCTTCATTGAAATATCTACATTGTCACACTTAAATTTATTGTTTCTTCTCATCTGTTACCAGTTGGTTGACTTAACCCCAGCCATATTGCCCTGCCTTTGGAGTGATACAGACACCCCCATCTGTTCTCCCATTGCAAAGGTAAGGATTAGTGCTCTTCAATAATATGCATCATGTGACTGAAAATCTGTGTTTCGCTGACGTTTTGTTGCTATGTATTCAGACGGCCAAGATTGTCCCACCTTCTCCAGATGGTCAGACCTGGATCATTACGGATGTGGGCTGTGATCCACCTTCTCCTGACGAGGTATATTGTCCTCACCACAATAAACAAAGACATTATTTACAAAACATAGCTACATCTGTGCCCAGCCTTACTATTGTTTTTTTTTTTTTATAGTAGCATTTTATTATGTTTTCAAAAATGTACAACAACAAACATTTCTTTCCAATACATGCTAATTTCTCCAAACTCATTATCCTTATACTGTTCATACTTGTATTAAAAGGAATGCTTAAAATAAACAGACAGGAAAAATAGGTTGTAGCCCAAAACCAGGGGTGTAATTGACAAAACTCAAAAATTATCTTTTCCGTCTCTGTAGAATAGAGAACCGTCCTCAAACTTGCATCACACAGACAAAAAAAATCTACAAAAGCAGACATACATTTCAGTAGTCATACACAATCAGGTCTATGTTGTCCAACATATTGTAGTCTAAGCGAGGCTGTCAATTTCTCCATATTATAAATGTTTAACACTATATTTAACCATTCATCAACAGTAGGCACCAGATCACAGCGCCATCTCCTGGTTGGTTTTTTACAGACTTCTTAATCCTCAGTAACTTAACATGTTTATTTTTAAAGTATTTAATATTCCCAGATCCACAATATTAAAACTATTTGGAATTTTAATTCCAATGACCTCCATTATTTTCACTATATCTGACCAATATTGATTTATCAAGGTGCATCCCCTTCTCAGCCATACTACTATGAAAAATGTATGCTTCAATTATTAGTTCCTTTTCAGCACATCTCATTTGTGTGCTAGTGATTAAAAATTACAATTATTAGCTTTGTTTAATTAATGTAGTGCATGTGCTGATTTATCTTTGCAAGGAGTTGTTTCATATTTGAACATTCATTGATATTTATTTTCATTTATCAGACAAACCAACCATCCACTCCATCTCAAGCCAAGGAGCCTTGGTTCATGACGGCTGCATCCACCTCAGCTGGACCACCTACAGAACCAGTAAGTTCATTCGTTTTCAATGTACACACTAAATATTACATTCAGGTACACCTTTATTGTTAGTTATTAAAGTTTTGTGCCTGTGTGGTTTACTTTATTTTAAAGGCATAAAGATTTATAATTGCAATAAATGTTTAGAAAATGTGTAGCATAGAACCAGTGTAAGGTGCTCTTTAAAATCCATAATAATATAGTTCAATATAGGGTTCTGGGAATTATAGTTAGTATGATTATCATAAATATGAATGAAATATTAGCATTCTGTTTCCCTTATAGCAGTTTGTAATAATATATAAATAAATATTAATATTGGTAATAATAATTATTGTAAGAAATAACATTAATAATAAATACTATTTTCTCTAATGCTAAAAGTGATAAATTAAAACAAGAAAACTTTTTGGGAACTCTTGCTTAGTTATTAACAACAACGATCACTAATCCTGAATATAAAAATACTACATTACAGAATCGGAAATATTTTATTAATCCCAGAAGAAAATTATTTGAATAATAATCTGAATTAATAAGCAATTGGAATTTTTTTCTGTAATTATATATGATCATTATTGTTGAATATATGGTAGTAATAGTGATACTTAAAATAATTCTATAGTATTGTATAATATATTATATTTTGACTAGGTTAATACAATTCCAAAATTTCACTTTAGGATGTATTTGAAGTATTAAATATAAATAAATGTTTAAATATAATTAATAAGTTAATTATACATTTTATATACAATATATATTTAATATAACATATATATTACATACTTAATTCTATATTATTAAAATCATATATATAAACAACTGGTCAAAAGTTTTAGAACTCCACACTTTTTCCAGTTGTTTATTGTGTCAATGCACTCTGAAATGAAAGCATAAAACAAATAAGCAACTTGAGTTGGAAAAAATCATAGAATCAATTCATAGACCCAAATGTATTTTAAACTTTTGACTCATCAATGTACAGTGTTCACTGTTTTTATGCAGACACAGGGGGTTGGACGTAACTAAGAAAAGTTGGAATTAGTAGCACCAGCTTTCAAGGCTGATTCAACCTTTATTGCTGCAGAACAGCTTTAAATTGTTAACACACTTTGTATTCACTGAAAAAGGATTATATGTATAATTCTGAAATGTAGATTATTTTTCAGTTTTGGGTAACAAAACCTTTTATTTATTTTTTTTTTTTACTTTTCGCTGTTCAGTACTTACCTTTGTACCATTTCAAGCTATTCATTAGACTTGCACGACTTAAATTGCATTAAATAACTGGAAATATTAGGGTGTTCTAAAACTTTTGACTGGTAGTGTGTGTGTGTGCATGTATATAATGTATATTAATTATTATGATGAATTAAATTTTACCTCAATTTGAAAGCATAAAGATTTGTATTTTATTTCAATTTAGAAATAATATGTAGCATAGAACCAGTGTGAGGTGGCCTTTAAAATTCATAACAAAATAGTTCAATATAGGGTACTGCAAATTTTAGTTAGTATGATTATCATAAATATGAATGAATTATTCATTCTGTTTTCCTTATAGTTGCTGGTAATGATGCTAAATAATATAAATAAATGGTATAAATATTGAATATTGGTAATAATTGTAATAAAATTTATGATAATAAATACAGTTTTCACTAATGCCAAAAGTAATAACTAAAAACAAGAACTTATTGGAACCCATGCCTGGTTATTTACAGCAGTGATCACTAATCCTAAATATAAAAATACTACATTTCAGAATCAGAAATATTTTATTTAATCCAGAAATAAATTATTTGACTAAACAATGGAAATAATTTCTGTAATTATATATGATCATTATTATTAAATATATGGTAGTAATAATGATACAAAAAATAATTTCATATTTTGACTAATACAATAAAATGTTTTTGAAGTATTAAATATTTTTACATTGTAAATCAAATATAAGTTAATGATTTAATTACATATATTTTATGACATATAGTACATATTTAATTTTATAATAAAATCATGTGTGCACATGTATATGTACTGTATATCAAATATTATTATAATCAATTTTTTTATATTGTTTTTAAATATACAGTTTATATAAATTATGTAATTTTAAGTCAGTATTGAAACTACATACAATAATATTTTTTAATAATACAATTGCTAGTATTAATTGCAAAATAATAGAAACTTAAAAGACAATAATTTAACAAATGAAATACGTAAATACAGTCAAATGAAGCCCTTTAAAAAAGTAATTAAAGCTCAATTTTTTAACATTATTTCAGGATAAAACCAGGAACGAGACTCTGCGTGTGGAGTCAGTCCGTGCCAGTCATTCACAAAACGACAAAAGGTACAAGGACTTCTCCCGCAACCATCAGTGTGCCTGTAACGTACTGACATTCCTGGCATACCAAAGTGAGGATTGTCTGTTCACCAGTACTGCACTCGATAGAGTCCTGGCTCAGGGAGATTCTCTGTATGTAGGAGTCAAACAGCAGCTGATTCATGACAACACCTTCCAGAGCAATCACCTTGCAGTCGAAGAGATGCCAAAACAAGTCCTCACAGACAGGCATTTGTATAATGTTAGCATGGGTGACATCAGGTGTGGCTTCCTCAAAACCAAAGCGTCCAGCCCTGATAGACGGCAGTGGTGGCTTCCGCTTGCTACCCAGCTAGAATGTCTCTCAGCAGATGTCAGCCAGGCTTTAATTATAATCACGCCGGAGTGTATCGCTGTTTTCCGTGACACGTCTGGTAGGTACGGAGTTTTTGATCCCCACTCCAGAGACCAAAGAGGCTTACCCACCTATCAAGGAAAGGCGATCGTCTTGACTTTTGCGGAACTCAGTGACCTGGCTGACCACCTTCACTCACTCTTCAGAGATCGTGGCGACTCTGCTAGTTACGAGTTTGTCCCCATTGCTTTTCACACTGACAACAACACTGAAATTCTTCATAATCCTACGGAAATTGAGATCCAAGATAAGGTGTGTGAACCTCCTCTCCCAGTATTGCAGGTAGACCATGAGACAGCTGTCTTTGACAAGATTAATGTGGTTGTTGAAGACTCCTCAGCTGTCCCACAGGCAGCAATTAAGTTGTCTAAACTTAGCAAAGACCAAAGGCGAAAAGCCAAGAGAAAAGCCTTTCGGCAAAAAACCCTAACAAAACACAAAGTGGTGTCTCCTGGACTCAGTCAGGTGAAACAAAGTCGTGAAAGGATGAAGTATGCCACTTGTGCAGAATTTCAAAAGAAAAAGATTCAGGCACAGAGAACTCGCTATACAGACGACAGCCATCGCCAACAACGGCTGTCATCATTTAAAAATTACTATGCGAAGTTCAATATCAAATTAAAAGAACTATTACAAATAAGATACAAAAGAGATCCTGCATTTAAGAGCAGACGGAAAAATTACCATGTCCAGAGATACAGGACGGATCCAGCTTTCCGGATGAACCAGAAAAATTACCATGTCCAGAGATACAAGATGGATCCAGCTTTCCGGATGAAGCAGAAAAATTACCATGTCCAGAGATACAAGACGGATCCAGCTTTCCGGATGAAGCAGAAAAATTACCATGTCCAGAGATACAGCACGGATCCAGCTTTCCGGATGAAGCAGAAAAATTACAATGTCCAGAGATACAGCACAGATCCAGCTTTCCAGAGCCGACAGAAAAAGCACTTTATGAATAGGTACAAGATGGATCCGGGGTTCAGACTACGTTATAATCAACACCGTAGCCTGCTCAGAAAAGGCAGGTTGGCCACCGACGCTACCTTTCACCTGCATCTGAAATTGCAGAAAGCACTGAGCATCAAGAGGAAATATCAACACCTCAGAACCCCTGGCCAGCCAGTGCTAAATTCACTCATGGCAACTGCGATTGCAGCGTTTCGTGAAACCATCAGTCAAGGACCCACATATATCTGCACCGTCTGCCACAGGACAATGTTTCCGAATCAAGTCAAGCCATGTAACAGAAACAAATACTCTGCCAACATTCAAGTGGCAGAAGCATGCTTGACCAGAATCTACTTGCACATCTGTCATGCTGAGTGCTCATCCCCCTGTTCTCTGCCACCCGAAAGACTGCAGGAGTGGATTTGCCACAACTGCGACAGCCACCTCAGCAGTGGGAGGATCCCTACACACGCAGTAGCAAACAATTTGGAGTTGGCACCCATTCCCCCAGAGTTGGCACAACTCAACGTGCTGGAAAGACAACTCATTGCGAAAATTCTCCCATTTGCCAAGATCATTGCATTGCCAAAAGGACAACAGCGAGCAGTCCACGGAGCTGTCGTGTGTGTTCCATCAGAGGTGGAAAGCGTCGTCAACAGTCTTCCACGTCCACGCACCGAAACACAGCTTCTACAGGTGAAATTAAAGCGTCACATTCGTTTCAAAGGCTACCAGCACTTCTACAACGTCAACATGAAGAACGTGTTGGCAGCCCTAGAGAACCTCAAAGAGCAGCACTCTGAGTACGCCGACGTGACCATCGACGAGGAGGCCGCATTCCAAAACCTCCTCCAAGATGACCACGCAGATGCTGCACAGTGGGGAGAAGACGGCATGCTCGACCAGGAAATGCTGGAAGTGGCAGGCAGCTACGCTGACAGCTATGCTGAGCCCAACCAGGCTGAAACGGTCCTCGACCAGTCTGCTTACAACGGAGACTTGCAGCAAGACATTGCGGATGCTGCACAGTGGGGAGAGGACATCCAGGACGAGGTGCTGCTACAAGCTTGTGACAGCTCCACTGAATTACAACAGGCCGAAAAAGACACCCAACAGCAGGAGGATCTAAGACCTGGTCTTGCTCTTGACACCTGCATGCAACCGCCTGATATTGCACAGGAAATACTTTCGTACGGTGACGGCATTTTCAGCGTTGCACCCGCACAAGGCAACAAACCCATTGGATTTTTCGCCATTCCCAAACTGGAAGCCATGGCATTCCCCGTTCAGTTTCCCACCGGGAAGAACACGCTGGACGAAGGTCGACCCATCAAACTTTCTCCAAGCCGGTATTTCAACGCCAGGCTTTTTGGAGCAGACACACGGTTTGCCGAGGACCAAAGCTATCTGTTCTTTGCGCAATTTGTAACAGAGACCAACATCGCGCGAGGTAGCATGTCCATTCAAATGCGAAAAGGGAAGACCCACACTAAAGACGGGCGTGTTGTCAAAAACTCCATGCTCCAGGACAAAGAGGAGGTGGAGAGGTTAATTCAAACCAAAGAGGCCACACGATTCATGCAACCTCTTAGAGGCACGCCCGCTTATTGGCAAAAGAGCTTGAAAGACCTGCATGGCATGCTGAGGCAACTAGGCAAACCGACGTTTTTCTTGACTTTTTTCTGCGGCTGAGATGAGATGGCCTGAAGTCATTGAGGCCATCAAAGCTCAGCAAGGTGAGACACTTGGAGACTTTTCAGAGATGGATTGGAAAGCCAAGTGTGACATTCTGCCGCAGCAACCCCGTCAGGTCATGCGCATGTTTGAAAAGCGTGTGTGACGCTCTAATGGAAAATCTGATCCTGTCACCTGCGCAGCCCATCGGCGAGGTGGAGGATTACTTTTATCGAGTGGAATTCCAGGCCCGAGGAAGCCCACACATTCACATGCTTGTGTGGGTCAAGGATGCTCCAGTCTACGGCGAGGTTATTAACGAGACGGTGTGCGACTTCATCGACCGTTACATTTCCTGCCAGATGCCTGACGCCGAGACGGAACCGGAGCTCAACAAATTGTCTCCGAGGTTCCAAGTTACACAGCAAAAGCCACTCGTCCTCATGCAAAAGGAAATGTAACGGTCGATATGGCTTCCCCAAGCTGCCGTTTGACATCACCTGGATCACAGAGTTTTGCCCTTTGGATTTGGGGGAAGAAGAAGGTCAAGATCAGGAAGACCAGAGAAAGGCAGAGAAAGAACTGATCCAAAAGCGGCAAAAAAGAGCCAAGGACAAACTCAAACCCGTGAGGGACCTCCTCTCGGATCCAAAGGTCTCGTTCGACACCTTTTCAGATTTCCTCCGCCTTTGTAACTTGGAGCGTGAGGAGTACATGACTTACGCAGAAAACTTAACAAGCGGGAGTGTGGTCATGCTGAAGCGGCATCCGAACGACTCCTGGGTCAACGCCTACAACCCAGATCTACTCCGTGCTTGGAACGCCAACATGGACATCCAGTACGTCCTTAATGACTAT